>NC_041384.1:451875011-452021854 GCF_002162155.2 Triticum dicoccoides
TGGGTGTGGGTAGCGCATCTCATTCAGTAAATATATGGGCTTTTGAATTGATTTTACTATTTACTAGTGTGGATGGGCTATTTTGTCTTAGGACTCGAGAAACAATTACTACTAGTACAGTGGAGACACTCTACAGCTACCTAGAAAAACAATTACTACTAGTACAGTGGAGACACTCTACCGCTTCTGGCTCCTCCTAGGTCATTGAAACGTCTCCCTCTACTGAATGCCGTTATACTTTTGTTCACCGACATGCGGGCCATGCAGTGCGCAGGCCCAAATGCCATCCACCAAATTAGAAGGCAGTATGCAGGCGGAGAGTCACCCCGGTCGTAGCGCGGCAGTAACGAGCCGTCGTATCACAAAACCCCACCTCCCCGCAGTCTAAGTTTGACGGACGAAGCAACCATCATTTCACTCTTCGCTGAATCCCCTTCTCCCTCACCGTCTTCAAGAAAGGAAGCACTTGCATCTGCCACTGTTCTTCTCTCCGAACAAAGGGAAGGTAAGCGGATCCGTGATGTTGGTATATTTTCGTTCAGAGGAAAAAAAGAACTTTTGCAAAGCAGTAACCGATCCTCACTCTCTCTTTTTGTTTCATCGTCATTGCGATTGTGTTTTCCTTTCAGTGGTCTCCTAGTATCCGTCAGTTTCATGATGGACCAAGGAGAACCAGGCAAAGATCTACCGATATTGGAGCAGACGCGGGAGGCTGATCCCCACAAGACAGAGAGCTCCAAAGAGGCAACCACCGAGGCGACCCCAGATACTGAGATGGTCAACGCCCCGTTTGAGGTTACAGCCCCCGTGGCACTGCAGGAGCAGTTTCCCCCTTCGAGGATGTGTCCCCCCCTGCTGAGCTGCCCAAGGTGATTTCCTTCTTTGCCAATCTCGATTGTGGTTTTTCATCTAAGTATGTGGTGATTTTTTTAGAAAAGGAAGTATGTGGTGATTGATAATGCAAAATTTTATTAGCTTCGATGCCATGGTATACGTAGTGGTTTAAATAACTTGTGTTTCTTATACTGAAAAGTAATTCAGAATTTGTTTCTGTTTCAATTAGAGCCCTGATGCAGACAAGGATTGTGTGGTTGTACATGTCACTCGTTATGAGGCGGATGACCTGAATATACGCACTGGGAAAACAGAGTTCTTAGGCTGTTGGATCCCGGAAGCCATTTGAGGTTATACCATTGAAGAGTTGTATTCCAGCCTCACTATTGTCAGGCGTGTTGTCCAGGGTGTACTGAAGCACAAGAAGTTCAAAGCTACTCCTTCGTTTGTGAGGAATACTGTTCTTGTCAAGCTTACGCAGGAAGATGATGTGGCATGCCTCCACAAACAAGTTTATCAGTGGCAAGGCCACAAGGTTGTCTTCATGAAGGTTCACAGGATTGAGCTGCTGTGGGACGTCCTCGATGATGTTCATGGCAAGGTCCGTCTTGTGTCCAGCCCAAATTAGATCGAGGCATGAAATAGTTGCCCCAGCTAGTGTTTAATAGTAGTTTGGATTGTGTCTAATTATCTGAACCTTGCCTGTTATCGACCCCTCTGGGGCTAGTACTCTGTTTGAATCTGTCTATGGGAACTGCTGCTACTTTTGTGTGCCCGTGAATCATGTGAGAACCATCGTAATTGTTGCCGAAACAGATGCGTCCTCACTAGTTTTTTTATGAATATGGCATGGTAAGACATAAGTTGTCACGGTTTATCATACGAGCAGTGTGTGTTTTGATGAAATAGAGTACTCGTTCGAGAACCGTGCACTGACGTATACATAACTACTTGTAAACACTGTTGGTGCTACCCCACTTCTAAGCAGTTGTGCAAAACACGGCACATTGGCTCAGCTCGCTTTCAACACTAGGCTATCGACCAGCTAACAATCAACAATCTGTTGTCTGACATATAAGCAACTATGTATCTTGTTACAGTGGTTCATGCAGTTAATTGAGGCCACAATGTAATAAATTCCAAACGTTCACATGATAGTCCAGCGCTCATGTGGAACACTCACAAACTAGTCTTCATAAAAAACTTGAAAAGCATAAGTTCAGCAATTTTGTACATCTCAATGATTCATAGAACATATCAAACATATACTAGTTCACAGCAAAAGACAAAGTTGTGAGAAGGTTTACAAATCAGGAAAAAAACAAGCAAGGCTTCTCTCTGAGCAAAGGGCCTCCCGGTAGGCTTAAATTTCCTGGAGTTCACTCTGGTTTTTTCTTGTTGCCACCATTCATGGTTAGGTTCTCTCATTCCAGAATAACCAATTATAATTGTGGTCTCACCTGGAATGCTGAACTGAACCATGCAGTGTACTGACCAGGTGAAATTCTTGTGCATTCCACTAAATTTAAGCACCGCTATTTGTAGAAATAAGCAGACCACAATGCCTCTTGTCCGTGCACCTGTCCAAAAAACTGCTGTGCAGCTGTGCCAGCTAGTCCTCGGTCCATGGATGAACTGGTAGAAAGTGCATTCCGGACTAGGATGCAGTTGTTTTCGCTCGTCCCTGCACTGCAATTAGGAAGTAAAATGTACGAATCAACTTCTTTTAGATTGCGTTGGTCATTCTACCTTAGTTACTACCAATGTAGGGATACCTTGAAGAAGGGAGGTTAGACGACGGCAACGAGGGATAGCCATCTCATTTTGCACAGTTGTACTAAAACTGAGGTGTGTGCTTTTGATTGCGCGGATAGAAACGATACGGAGACAGACATCCCGGAACGATATGGAGACAGACATCCATGTTTGCACAAATAAGAACTACGATTATTTAAACGGTGACAGATATTACTACTTTCCCCCGTTTCCTCTTAGAACCAAGTCCTAGATTCATGCTACAGCTTTCCCACTTTCTTCCCTGTTTGAACCAACGCTTTGAGTCGACTGTATGAAATAGCTTTACTTCTAATAATATTAGAAGTCTAGGTGGCTTTGGAACAGCGGACGGAAGTAGAAAAGGATCCACACGAAGGGAGCTGGGGTAGTAGAGCAAGGCAGGTTTTGAAGGAATATATACCTGAGGTCGTCGGCATGTCGCAAAGACGGCGTCGGGAGGCCGCATCTTGGCCACAATACTGCAGGGAGGAAGAAGGGGTCGGAGGCCCTCACGAGCCAGCGCTCTCTCGGAGAGAACGGCACGGCCGCCGATCGGGACGCGCGGGCAGCCGTTGGTCTCCTCCCTCGCCACCGACAACAGCATGAATGATGCACCTACACCCCTGCCCCGGTCGAGGTTGTCCGGCCGGATTTGTGACCAGTCGTGAGCTGAGAGAGAGTGTGGCCACCTATGTGTTGCTTAGATCTGGAGAGCACGAGAGAGTGAACGAGAGGAACCCTAGTAAAGCAAGCGCTAAGGCTGCTGCTTTTATATATAGTGGAGTGATTTTGTTGTACCAGCTTCAAAAAAATGCGCTCCTACGTGTACCCGCGAGTGGGTGTGAGAGAACTAGTGGGTGCGTGCACCGCTTCTCTTCAAGAGAGTACAATATACTATGCCCAAAGAACGTTCGCCGCAAGAGTAATAGTACAAGTGTGTGACGTGTGAGCTAAAATAAAATGTGCGCGCCGTCTTTTGTTTTTTAGAAGTTCTGAGGGTAGGGTGTGAAGAGCACATATGTGTGTGACGTCTACCTGCAGATAGACGGTGGGTGCGACGTGCGAGTCTGCGAGAGGACTCGGGAGAGTCGTGACTCGTGAGGGTGCGTGTGCGTGAGAGAGAGGGGGGCACGTATCAATGCAATGCATGTGTCCGTAAATCATTATCCGACAAACGTTTGCCACAAGACTTTTCCTGACGAACGCCGTAAGAACCGTTAGATCGGCATCCGACAATGTCAGTTTTGCCATGTCATTTAACAGAATAGCCACTCCTCCTAAACACAAATCTTCCACGTGAGTGTTAGCAACCGCCGTATGCTCCATCTGTTCCGAAATGCAGTGCATATAGCTTTATTGAAAATTTAAACCTCGCAAACTTTTACCGAGTTTTTGTGTACCAAATTGCACATGTAGAATACCATCTATATGTCATTTCATTCATCTTAGAGAGGTAACTATAAAGTTGGGTGAGGAGTCTACAAAGAAAGACCATCGTATCACCCGCAACAATTTCAAGCATCCTTTAGTGTCGAGGAATATCATAGGAACTCTATATGATATGATTTTTATAGGATTTTTTCCTTTAGAGTCCATTGGTTCATAGGAATATATTCATATACTCCACATTTCAAAGGAAATAAACATGATATCATTTCTATAGCTTTAGAGCCACTTGGTTCATATGAATGGATTCCTATACTCCCTTAATTTCAAAGGAAAGTAAACATTAGCGTATATTCAATAGAAAAGTTCCTATGATATGAACCAAATTACATCTCTTTTCTAATCCCTCCTCATAGGAATTGAGATACATGTCATCTCTAGATTCAATAGAAAAGTTCCTATGATGTGAACCAAATGACATCTCTTTTCCAATCCCTACTCATAGAAATTGAGATGCTCCATTTCATCTCTTTCCCTACAACTTCCATGTATACATCTTCTATTCCTAAATAGATAGTACAACCCATTAGTAGCTTTTTTCCAAAACATGCAACTATGGCACAAGAACTATATAGTGTGCCAATAACTTTGAAAGATGGTCGCTGGATGAAGCTAACCCGACAGTGCAGAGATAGGCAAATCCGAGCACTACTAGCCGTTGGATATCATCAACATTCCACCAGATCTGCCACATGTACAATTTAGAAGACTCCATGGTTGAACTTAAGCATAATGCACAAACCTCAAAACACAAGCACTTCTCCTTTGTTCTAGAATCTTCTGTATCATAATTGATTATTTTTTTCTAAATGAATTGCCATTATTTGTTTTTTACTTTATGATTTACTCCCTCCATTCCAAAATAGATGACCTAACTTTGCACTAACTCAAAGTTAGTGCAAAGTTGGGTCATCTATTTTGGAACGGAGGGAGTACAATGCACAACCCCATGAATCTTAACATTTTTATAAAACTTATTGATTTTCAATGAGATGAACTATAAGAACTAAATGAACATCTACATCATGCATATATGACTCAAAGCTTTACATGCTATAGTGTGTATTTATTCATAATTTGGTTTCGAAATCTCATGCGTTCAATACATGTGTACTCCCTCCGTCCGCGAATAAGTGTACTTCTAGCCTTTGTTCCAAGTCAAAGTTTTAAAATTTTGACCAAATATATACAAAAGAGTAGTAACATATATGACATAAAATTGATATATTATGAAATTACAATTCAAAACGAATTTAGTGATACTAATTTAGTGTCATAAATGCTGCTACTTTTCCCTATAAAGTTGGTCAAAGTTTTAAAACTTTGACTTAAGACAAAAGCTAGAAGTACACTTATTCATGGACGGAGGGAGTACTTTACTAGTAGTTTTGAGTAGAGTAGCAAATTTCACGCGGCCCCGGGTATATCAAAATGCAGGGCCCATGCATCATTCTCTTTCGGTCGAACCTACGTCCATAATTTTTTGTACGTACTATATCTCCACTGGTCCCCGAACCCAAAATGCTGCCTCGTTCCCGTAAAACCAAGCGGCCCACACATATTTAAGGCGTCGGCTCGAACCCGTTTACTACGACGTGGCCCCGCACGCCGTAGTACTCCTACAAACCCTACCGCCGCACTCATCATCGGTTTTCTTCAAGAGGACGAGGGAGAAGCCGATTTCTAGTGGAGGCGCTTTCAAAAAAAAAGGATCTGCAGTGGAGACCCCTACCCTAGCGTGCCCTAGGTAGCTGCCACACGCATCATTGTTTTCTCTTTTCTTTATGCTCTTGCGCCCTAGAGTGAAATGATGGTTGCTTCGTCCGTCCAACTTAATGCAGGAAAGGTGGGGCTTTGTGATTTGACCCCTCGTCGCTCATTTTCTATTACTGCGGCGCTACAACTGGGGTGCCTCCAATTCCAACCGCTGCTCCGAACTGTAATTTGGTGCATCGCATGTGGAACAAGATGGTGGATGAGCCACATGTCGGCCAAAGGGGTCCTGTTAAGTGTGTCGCCATTTCTTGTGCGGACTGACCCTGCTTGAGTTGCTACGCCAACACGACAGGAGCAGCCTACCACTTGGTTTTGCTCCTTGGTGAATCCTGACTATATTGATCTAAAAAGATACGTGCTGAACTACCCTCTCCGTCTCGGTTTTTTTATTTTTAGGCGTCTTGGTTTATAGGGCATGCACGTAGTTCTAGGTCATCCATTTGACTAACTAAATAGGAGTTACTATGTCACAAAAAGTATATCATTGGATTCTTAAGCGGATGTAGTTGTATTTAAAAGTCGAGGGCGAGGCTTTTCCTACACGGTAGGCGGCGGGGCAGTTCCGCCTAGTCGGTTCGACAGAGACGCGAGAAGACGAGGGAGTAGCTGCTGCAAACGTAGGGTTGTGTGATTTGACAGCGAGTTACTGCTGGCAGGTGGGGCCCCGTGATTTGACTTGCCATTATCATTTTAACTGCGGCGCTACGACCGGCGTGAGTCTCCCAGATTCTTGACCACTTCTCCACTTTTTCCTTGCCTCTCTTTCCTCCACATATGCAAAAATGCCATGTAAAGCGCACTACTGTACTTACTTTTACTTGCTCCTACAGGTGCTTAAGCTTGCCACATAGGCATAAAGTCTGATGTGGCAAGTTAATCAAGAAGAGAGAGACTAGTTTGGTGACCGAAGGAAGAAACAGTGCTAAGCGCGTGTACCTAGGTGAAAAGACAATTTTGAGTCTATAGCTAATTAAATGAAGCAAACTTAGCAACACCATTTCATTGGAACAGGTCACTCCTTGGCAAATGCAATAAATACACACGCTTACTAGCACCGTTTCTTCCTTGAGTACGAAGAAAGAGATAGAGAGGAGTAACAAAAAATACACTTATAGCCAACCTTGTTGTAGTATGAGTGACTAAGTGATGACTATGTATGACATGCCAACATCAGATAGCCTAACGCACTTTGTTAAATCTCCAAGGGCGCGACCGCACGAGCGGCGCGACGGTCGTGGTAGGCGCGACCATGATACGGGCTGCTGGCAGCCCTTGGATCTGAGATCAAACGGTCGCATGCTAAGTTGCTGAAAATTTGCAGAATAACCCTCCAGGATAGGATATTCACCCATAGGTCTAGAATCACGCCATGCAACAGTTCGATCTCAGATCCAAGGGCTCTCGGAAGCCCATATCATGGGAGAATGGAAAGCCACTACCCTACCATTCGCACGCTGGCAGTTTGCTCCTACTCGTCCCCACACATCCTTCAATACTACGGCGGTTCGCTCCTAGTCGTCCCGTCCATTCACATTATGGCAGTTCCACTAATCCTAACCCTCCTCCCAAATCCATGGCATCCCAAATCTCCATGATCGGTGGTGAGTACAAGGTTAGAACCATCACCAGCGATGAGTTCGATGTCATCTACACCCGTTCTTCCACGACGGTGAAAGGATGCCTTTCTCTCTTCAGATGCATGTTCGAAAACTCAGATGATGAGTGGGTCGCTGGGCTATATGTTGAGTACACCACAGTCCTGGGACGAGAGAAGGATCTAAAGGACGAACAGAGGAAGAAGCCCGCCGTGATCCTGGTTTGCGTGCATGACTTATGCTTGGTCTACCACATATGCCATGCCAACGTTGAGTGCTAGGATTTTAAGGACTTCCTCGGGAGCAACCTAGTCAAATTCGTTACTGTAGACTTTGGTAACGACAAAGAAATCCTGGGTCGGATAGGCCTCGTTGTAGGCAACCCCTTCAATCTCCAGAAGAATCGGCTGGTGCCCTCTCGTCAGCCTTCAATGCTGACCCTGGCAGGAGCCATGGTTCATCCTTCGTACGGTAAACTGGTGAAACCTCCATACACGTTTCATCGTCATGCATGGCAGCGGAATGTACTAGATATAGACCACATCCACTACGCTGCAATGGATGGCTACCTTTGCTTCAATATCTACAAGGGTTGGATGAAGAGCAACAGCCAAGTGTGCGGTTCAAGCAAAGAAGTATCGGCCAAGAGGAATATGGACAAGGACGAAGTCGAGGACATGGACGAGGACTCCGAGTAAGGTGGCAGTGTCGTTGCTCATGGTGGTTCTAAACTTCTAATGCAGTGTCTACCGGACTAGTTGCATAGTTTAACTTCAGGTGTGCTTAGTTTAATTTGAGGGGTGTGTTGTGCTGAGCCCCCAGCAGAACTATGTTATGTTTCTTCTCGTTACTTTAACTCTTCAGTATGTACATACTACTAGTATTTCTTTAATTGAATTTAGCACCCCAATTAAGCACGTACTAGCTTGTTTAATAGTATTATATGCATAATTATGCGATGAGCGCTCTCTATATGTACCACCTTTTTTTTAATTTCAAGTTTTGCTCCATGGTGCAATCCATCGATAGTACTACTGTACAAAAGTATACATTTTTTAAAAGGCTAGAGTACTGTTCATCACATATATAGCCAGTTAAATTCTCAACCTAGAACGACGTGCATGCCATGTAGTAAACCGATACGGAGGAAGTATAGTAAAAATGAGGTGATTTTACCGAGCGATTGGCGGGGGAGCATGGCGTGTCATGCGGTCCCACGTGTCATGATGTACCAAGGCGATGCGCGTGTCCCTCTTGAGGCAGAAGCGATACTAGTACGTGGTTTGAGATGATGGCGAACCGAAGTGTGAAATAAGGGTTGCTTCGTCCGTCTGGGAAAGTGTGGCATTGTGATTTGACGTCTCATTGCTCATTACTACTACTGGGCCGGTACGAGTGGGGTGCGTCCCCCCTGCTGTTCTGCACTGTTATTTGGTGCTTGACACGTCGACCCGGTTGCTATATGTCCCACATGTCGGCGATAGGAAGTATAGAATTCATGAAAGGGAGCGTCAACGGAGGAGTATACTACTACAGAATTCATGAAAGGGAGCGACTTAGTTTTGGAAAAATCTGTTTTTATGGAGTATGTACCCACTATGGTTTATAGGGCTCATCTAAAAAACATTCGTTTTTCCGTTTGATAAGTCTCAATTCTACTCCCTCCGTCCGAAAATATAAGAACGTTTTAAACACTAACATAGTATCAAAAACGTTCTTATATTCTGGGACAGAGGGAGTACTATACTAGTAGTAGTACCATTACATGTTGGATTTCGAGGTGCGTTGGATCACCCGACGCAAGCAGTGTCAAGAGGAAACTAACCAATGCATGTGCAAGTTCATGGAAACTTAGTGGTCATTCATGCATTCATTCTAATTAATGCCTCGGTAAACACAACTTCTTGAGAAAAACGAGCGTACTAATTACTTGTGCAAACTACGAAATTAATTCGACCACTCACCATCTACCTTGGTTGGAGAGATTTTGAAATTGAGCCATAAACTGGAAAGGAGGGAGTACTTACTTTTGTCTCGATTACTATTTGTGGCCTTGTATAGATGCAAAATGTATTTTTTTATAGTGGCCTTGTATAAGTAAATGGAGGGAGTACTAACCAAAGTACGTAGTAGGGACGAGGAGTAAACGGAGGGAGTAGTAAAATTTTCTCCTCGGGCTGCGAGCCACCGTGCGCGTGGGCGAGGGAGCGGGCGTAAGGCATGGTAAGCAAGCTTCACCTCATCCTACGAGCCACCGTGCCTGTGGGCGGGGGAGACGGCGTACTAAGCAAGCTTCTCCTCGTTCTGCGACTTGACGGGACACATCAAAAGTACTCCAGTGTATAGAGCCTTGCCTCTAAGGTAGTCCCCACATGGTTTGCCTCTTTTTTTAATTTAACATAGCGCGTCAAGTCGCAATTTGTTTGTTCACCCGTGGTAGACCATCCTCCCTCCACCAAGTGGACAACCAGTGCACGTGCCAAATTACCACATGGGCTGCCTTTTTCGTACAGAAATGAGCTCCATCGTGTACCCGCGTGGGTGTGGTTGGAAAAGAGACGGGAGTACATGCGCCATGTGTGCACCTCTTCTCTTCGTGCACGTCCCCCACCTACGTGGGTGTGTGTGAGAGAGATACAAACCTAGACATAATGCGCCGTCCATCCCCATGCCTCCGCCAGTCCGACCATCAGTCACCACCACGCCCCACTCCTCCTCGCCTTATCTCTCATCTTTATCCCTCCATTTTTATATACAAGGGGCCACTATCAAAATTACAATTTGCAGATATACAAGGCCACTAACACTAATCAATGCAATATTAATGGTGTTTGCTCGTGGTACTAGCAAAGGAGGACATTAATTATCCCTTGCATGCACGCGGGAGTTTGTAAAAAATGCATCTTGATGTTCCGTGCAATGCACGGGCATCTTGCTAGTCCATGAAAACAACACATGGAAAAATTCCATGGCGAACGAGGGATTTGAATCTGTTGGGAGGGGCTGTTTGGATCTTGCCTGGGGTAGCCAAAATATTGGCGACTACTTCGCCATGGCCGGCACCAGCTCGGGTTCATCCTAACATTGCCCTCTTCTGTGGAGCCCATGCAGGGTCGACGAAGGTCCTCGCAACAAAAGGATCCGGCAAGACACCTGCTGTGTATGCCGGCGTCGCCTCCGCGGTGGCCTTCATGGGACCCAAGCGGCGGCGTCCTCCCGTGTTCTACTTCTCCTCGATGATCGCGGCGGACGCGGAGGCGCTGGCCACCGACTCGCTGCTCTCCGCGCACCCGGCTTCTGTCGCTGCTTGCATGGCGTGGCCGCCGGCATGGGAGTCTCGGCCACAGAAACAGGAGATGTGGTACGAGGCGGCGGTGTGGACGGCAGCAACGACGCCCATGCGCCGCTCCTCATCGAGCTGGCCTGGAGCGGCGAGTTGCTGAACCGCGCGCCGGCTTGGGGCGGCAACTGGCTCTGTCGGGCGAGGGGAGGGAGGTGGATCAGCGAGTTGCATAGCTCGTATCCGGCGGGCTACCCAGCCGGCTTGGATGCGGAATAACTACTCTTCATAAGCCATTGTAAGAGTGGACAAAATGGTGGAGGAGATAGGGGAGCGGTGGAGGTGTGCGATTCTTGGCTGGCGTTTGGCCTCGTTTAAATAGGAGATTAAATAGACGGCGGACGGGAGGAGCTCGGCCGGTGTTGCGTTTAGCGCTAGCCCGGTCATGAACGGACGTGTTGTCCAGAGTGGGTTTCTCGGCTTCCACACGGGCGGGTTTCATGGAGGCATTTGAATGCGGCACGGAGGCGTGTTCAGCCGGGCGTGCCACGAGTGGCACCTTCGACTCTAACCTAGGACACCGCGCCGTTCTTCCATTGACGTGTGGGCTCTTTGGGTGCATGGCCTGCATGTCAGTGACCCAACGCATGCAGCGCACAGCAAAGGAACCTTTGGTGAGCCAGGGCGGTCAGAAGCGGGCATTTCATAAACCGATGATTGTTCATTGAGTGTGACGTCATCTTTTTCATGTAGATAAGCCTACTATGTTGATAGCCCGTTCGATACGTTGTGATTCATAAAGGCCGCTGCAAACATCAATGTTCTGCTTATCACAGATAAGATTGATTAATACCCGTAAGAATCCATGTCCTTAACAAAGGGGCATGCACTTATAGGTTGAACGTGTGTCTTGCGTCGTGTGTTGTGTGCATGCAGGCATGCGAGTGTTGCGTGCATGCAAGGGTACGTTTCAGTGTTGCATGCATGGGTGCGTACGTGCGTGTGTTTGTGAGTGCATGTGTACGTGTCAGTGTTGCACGCCAGCATGCGTGCGTGTGTACGTGTCAGTGTTGCACGCCTACATGCGTGCGTGTCTTGCGTGCGTGCATGTGTACGTGTGGGGTGAGGCTACACATCAGTCGACTAACTTTTTCATCTCTGGTCATTAGATTTTCCAGCCGTTGGATACGAAATCAAGGGCCTCCAGTTTATCATCAAACTCCACCCCCGGAGCCGCCAGCCACCACCGGCCGAACCGCCAGCCCCCGCCGCCCGTGGCCGGCCCGCCCTCCCCGAAACCACTCCCCACCGCCGGTCCGCCGCCGCACCGGCCATCCCTCTAGCCCCCCCTCCCCGCCGAGCTTTTTCTCCGGGGATCCCTACCCCACCGCCCAATGAACGCCCCCAACCGCCGGTGACTGCCAACCAGAGGTCTCACGACTTCGAATACCCGCCGACCACTAATTTATTACCATTTATGTCCTTCATATACGCGCTGACGGGTGTGCCCTATGGTAATGTGCGCTGCTGAGTGTGGACCGTTTGACTGGTCAATTGATCGTGTTATCAACAAATTACGGAGCTGTATGGTCAGCCAGTGACCGTACGATCACCCTAAAATGTGCTCCTATTTTATTAACACAGTACAAACTCAAACTACCATTTCTTTCTTTCATATACGGGCTGACAGGTGGGCCCCACAGTTACGCGCCCCGATGGTGCAACACTAGTTGCGCCGCGTGGAACGTTTGACTGGTCAATTGATTGTGTCATCAACAAAATATGGCGTTGTACGGGTGAGCCAGTGACCGTATAATCATGATATCTATTTGTTTAACACGGTACAGACGCAAGGGCTCATATATACGCGCAAGCACTCACCGCTATAAGCGCACACACGCGAACCCGACCCCTATGAGCACCTTCGAGAGAGTGGGCCAGCATATATGATCTTGAGATTTTACGAAGTCACCATAGGTGCCCCGTAGTCGAGTGGAACGTCTCCTCCCACTGAACGTGTGTCACCGGAAAATACTGAAATTAACACAAGATAAATAAGAGAACCGGGACTTTAACCTTGGTGGGCTCGAGAAACCACTGTCCTCTAACCATCCAACCACATGTTGGTTAGCACGACAAAATGTATGCGGTGACCGTGATGAGCTTATTCTGAAGTCCAGTGACCATATTGTGCTTTCACTTCAAATACAATGACCTTAAGTGTCGTCAACAAAATACGGAGCACGCATCAAATGCAAAGTCCGTCAGTGTCATCAACAAAATATGGAGACGTATCGTGAGCTAGATACCGTTGTACTATCGTATATGCTTATTCTCTTAGTGGCCGATTGCGTGTGTGGTGTGGTGGGCACATCATTTCTAGTTGTGGTGGGTCAACATGAAGACTCATGGGTCGGTTCCATCATGCGCCACATATAGGTTGGACCAAGACGTGTTATACGAAGACCCATGTGGAGGACTCGGCGTACAACACGAAGCTACCAGAGTCGCGGAGGACTCTATCCCCACTGGTGATAAGCCGACTATATATGATTTGTAACCCTAGGCCCTTAGTATGTTATACAAGCTTGGGGGCTAGTTCGTCGATAGTATCCACACATGCACAATGCCTAGTATTCACGTGTACTTTGTACACACCCCTATCACTAATATACAGTATCAGGAGTAGGCTCTTTCCTCAACTGCAATTGAATTCTAGCATGTGCATGTGTTTATTTCATATTATCAAACCATAGAGTGAGAGCGGTTTGAAATACAAGCAATGGATGCTTTTGCAATTCATATATAAACATTAATTAGTGCACTCCATGTTGTTAGTGTGAAGAACTTTATACATTTGTCACTTGCATGGATACATTCCAAATTGCTAGCTACGAAATAGAATACATGTCGAATTCAACATAAAAGGGGTTTCGAAGATTCGAATTCATAGGAAGTGCATTCATCTATTTGAACCCGAGATAATGGCATTTGTAAATCAGATGTAAAAGGGGGCATCAATCTTTGTTGTGAGTTTGAACATGCCATATATATATATATATTCATACGCATATCTAACTTTTTTTTGCAACCAAGGAGATTATATCTGGAACCATGCATGAACTGAGGTAAGTTGCATATTTTTTAATATATACTCGTGTACAATGTATATTCAAATGTACCCCCTCCATTCCAAAATAATCGTAGCTTTAGGATTTTCAAGAGTAAAGATTTGTGAAGTTTGACAAATCCTGAAAGTTCAATTCAAGACAACCGAAAACGTTAATGCTTCTGCTCCCAAATATTGAACGAAGCGCCAAATAGGCCTCTGGTCACCCGAAACCGCGCGAGACTAATGTTTTGGTGGTAGGAAATTACTGTCCTGACTCTGGCCCATGTAGCCTATCGGCCCGATGTCCAAAGGTCTAAACCGGGGTAGGTTTGTAACTTCACCAAGACGCCAGAGAAGCATTCATACGCCGTGGGCGCCTACCCATGCGCTCGGCCAAAATCTATCCCGTCCACATTTGTGACACCTGACATGACTGTCCTACCTCCAACCCGCAATATGTCCGAAATTTTAGATGGGGGGAAAGTTTGTAACTTTCCCCAAATTTCAAACAAGCGCGTCTCAAACCGAAACATTGTTCCCCCTTAGTTCCCCGCCTCCCTTTGTTTCCCCATTCATACTCCGTGGGCGCGAAAACGCCCTCTCCACCAGCCGCGAAACCCCAGTCTCCTCCGTCCTCCACCCCATAGCGGCCAATCCACCGCCGCCCTCCTCCATCACGCCGGAGCCGGTACCCGACGTCGTCGTCCAACGCAACCACAACCGCAACGCCCTCGAGGACTTAGCAGCTGAAGCCGAGGCAGAGCTGCCTCCACGACGCCGACGCCGACGTGCGCCGTACGAGAACCACTCCGACCACGCCGTCCTGCGCCTCACTGTTGCGGCTCCACTGTCGCAACCGTCCACCGCACCGGAGCTGTTCCCGCAACGCCGTCATTCGCTACCTCGGATCTGCTTCCCCGCCGCCGACAGACGGCCACCGCACCACACTCAACAACTTGGCCATGGGTTCGTCCAAGGCTGCACCGTCCTCCACAACTTCTGGTTTCCGGCAACAACAAGAAGATCGTCGGAAAAACAGAAGGAGGACACAGCACTGCCAGCAGACAGAGGTACTCCTCTTCCCATATTCGTGCAAATCTTACGTCTTCGCTCACACCGTATTCATCCCACGAAAGAAACTAGTTGAGCGCTTCTTACTACATCTTCTTCGTGATACTAAATGCACAAGGTTTCCTCCCTTTTACTATTTCACCTTTGCTAGAGATCAGTAGCCCGCCTGGATTTCAATTCAGGGTTAGTCGAACCGCAATTAAAAGAAGCAGCACCCGCTTAGGCGCGCGGAGCACCTAGTCTGCCTGCACAGGTATGGCTATCTTGATTCTGTCATAAATTTGTCATGGATGTACATGCATGACAGAAAACGCAACCTACTGTGACAAACACGTATCATCACGAAAGTGTATTTTTTTGTAGTGACACATGGACGCAAAAACGCGCGCGACGACCTAATGCATGCATGTCCGAGCACACGACGGAACACACACGGTCATGCTCAAGTGCTCAACCTACACGTGCATGCACACACATACTTAGTCAGGGTGATCTAGTAACCGTATGAACAATGGAAAATATATATATTGAGTGCAATGAGCGTATTATGAAGTCCACTGGCCTTATTTTTACAAATACACAGTGACAGACAGTGTATTTATCTCGTTTGAAATTAAGCCATATTAACCGGAGAGGAGGCAGCATGGACTAGCATTACTTTGTTGTGTCCCGTCAACTTGCCGAACGAGGAGAAGGTTGCAGGGCGGGAGAAGCTTGCGCGCGGTGGCTCACAGGACAAGGAGAAACTTTTGACTAATGGAAGCTCTCCCTCGCTCAGGCGGTGGACATGCAACAGTTAATTCGGCGTCAGATTGCCAGAAGCATACACTATACTACTAGTGCTATTATTGTTCGACTTCCCGAACAGCCAAGCGCAAAGTTTACTAGTACTACTACTATAGTCCATAAAGGTACATACTATACTAGTACTAGGAACCGGATGGAGGAGCGTCTGCACTCTTATTATAATTTTAAAATGTGATAAAGCAATCTTTAACAAATTTGGTTCTCTTCGAGGGTTCTCGCATGTGATAATGGAAGTTGATTGCATGGAACACTTGCCACAATTCTCGCTTAATTCTGGCTCATATCCTGTTATAAATAGTACCGCTCAGTAATATTTCCTCTTTTTTTGTTATTCAGCATGTAAACAGGTCAGCAAACCTTGCGACGCATCTTCGTGCGAACCGTGCTTGCTGCACTTTGAATGTGGCTGATACGTCTCCAATGTATCTATAATTTTTGATTGCTCCATGCTATATTATCTACTGTTTTGCACTATATTGGGATTTATTTTCCACTTTTATATTATTTTTGGGACTAACCTATTAACCGAAGGCCCAGCCCAGAATTGCTGTTTTTTGCCTATTTCAGTGTTTCGGAGAAACAGAATATCAAACGGAGTCCAAACAGAATAAAATCTTCGGGAACGTGATTTTCTCACCGAATGTGATCCGGGAGACTTGGACCCTACGCCAGGGGGTCAAAGAGGAGGTCACGAGGGTGGGGGCGCCCCCCCTAGGGCACGCCCCCTGCCTCGTGGGCCCCTCGGTGCTCCACCGACGTACTTCTTCCTCCTATATACACACACGTACCCCCAAACGATCAGAACAGGAGCCAAAAACCTAATTCCACCACCGCAACTTTCTGTATCCACGAGATCCCATCTTGGGGCCTGTTCCGGAGCTCCGCCGGAAGAGGGCCGTCATCACGGTGGGCTTCTACATCATCCTAGCCCCTCCGATGAAGTGTGAGTAGTTTACCTCAGACCTTCGGGTCCATAGTTAGTAGCTAGATGGCTTCTTCTCTCTCTTTGAATCTCAATACAGAGTTCTCCCCCTCTCTTGTGGAGATCTATTCGATGTAATCTTCTTTTTGCGGTGTGTTTGTTGAGACCGATGAATTGTGGGTTTATGATCAAGTCTATCTATGAATAATATTTGAATCTTCTCTGAATTCTTTTATGTATGATTGGTTATCTTTGCAAGTCTCTTCGAATTATCCGTTTGGTTTAGCCAACTAGATTGGTAGTTCTTGCCATGGGAGAAGTGCTTAGCTTTGCGTTCGATCTTGCGGTGTCCTTACCCAGTGACAGAAGGGGCAGCAAGGCACATATTGTATCGTTGCCATCGAGCATAACAAGATGGGTTTTATTTCATATTGCATGAATTTATCTCTCTACATCATGTCATATGCTTAAGGCGTTACTCTGTTTTTAACTTAATACTCTAGATGCATGCTGGATAGCGGTCGATGAGTGGAGTAATAGTAGTAGATGCAGAATCATTTCGGTCTACTTGTCACGGACGTGATGCCTATAAACATGATCATGCCTAGATATTCTCATAACTATGCTCAATTATGTCAATTGCTCAACAGTAATTTTTTCACCCACCGTAGAATACTTATGCTCTTGAGAGAAGCCACTAGTGAAACCTATGGCCCCCAGGTCTATTCTCATCATATCAATCTCCATCACTTTAATATTGCTTTGCTTTTTTACTTTGCCTTTACTTTTTACTTTGCATCTTTATACCAAAAATACCAAAAATATTATATCTATCAGATCTCACTCTAGTAAGTGACCGTGAATGGCTTGACAACCCCTAATCGCG
Source organism: Triticum dicoccoides (assembly GCF_002162155.2). NCBI lineage: Eukaryota > Viridiplantae > Streptophyta > Magnoliopsida > Poales > Poaceae > Triticum > Triticum dicoccoides. The sequence goes on from NC_041384.1 coordinate 451,892,517, forward strand.
TTGGTTGCGAGTAGCTATCGTTTTGTGCAGGTACGAGGGACTTGAGCGTGGCCTCCTACTGGATTTATACATTGGTTCTCAAAAACAGAGGTAAATACTTACGCTACTCTGCTGCATCATCCCTTCCTCTTCGGGGAAAATCAACGCAAGCTCAAGACGTAGCAAGAAGGATTTCTGGCGCCGTTCCCGGGGAGTCTACGCAAAAAGTCAACATACCAAGTACCCATCGCAATCCCTATCTCTCGCATTACATTATTTTCCATTTGCCTCTCATTTTCCTCTCGCCCACTTCACCCTTGCCGTTTTATTCGCCCTCTCTCTCTCTCTATCCTCCCTCTCTATTTGCCTCTTTTGCCCGTTTGCTCTTGTTTGCTCGTGTGCTAGTTTGCTTTTTTGTCGCGATGGCTCAAGATAATACTAAATTGTGTGACTTCACCAATACCAATAATAATGATTTCCTTAGCACTCCGATTGCTCCTCTTACCAATGCTGAATCTTGTGAAATTAATACTGCTTTGTTGAATCTTGTTATGAAAGATCAATTTGCCGGCCTTCCTAGTGAAGATGTCGCTACTCATCTGAATAGCTTCGTTGATTTATGTGATATGCAAAAGAAAAAAGATGTCGATAATGATGTTGTTAAATTGAAGCTATTTCCTTTTTCGCTTAGAGATCGTGCTAAAGCTTGGTTTTCGTCTTTGCCTAAGAATAGTATTGATTCATGGAACAAGTGCAAAGATGCTTTTATCTCTAAGTATTTTCCTCCCGCTAAGATCATCTCTCTTAGAAACGATATTATGAACTTTAAACAACTTGATCATGAACATGTTGCACAAGCTTGGGAGAGAATGAAATTAATGATACGTAATTGCCCTACTCATGGTTTGAATTTGTGGATGATTATACAAATTTATTATGCCGGATTGAATTTTGCTTCTAGAAATCTTTTAGATTCGGCCGCGGGAGGCACTTTTATGGAAATCACTTTAGGAGATGCTACTAAACTCCTAGATAATATTGTGGTTAATAATTCTCAATGGCATACTGAAAGAACTTCTAATAAAAAAGTGCATGCGATAGAAGAAATCAATGTGTTGAGTGGAAAGATGGATGAACTTATGAAATTATTTGCTACTAAGAGTGTTTCTTCTGATCCTAATGATATGCCTTTGTCTACTTTGATTAAGAATAACAATGAATCTATGGATGTGAATTTTGTTGGTAGGAATAATTTTGGTAACAACGCTTATAGAAGGAATTTTAATCCAAGGCCATATCCTAGTAATCCTTCTAATAATTATGGGAATTCCTACAATTACTCTTATGAAAATTATAATAAGATGCCCTCTGACTTTGAATCTAATATTAAAGAATTTATTTCTTTGCAAAAGAATTTTAATGCTATGATTGAAGAAAAATTGCTTAAGATTGATGATTTGGCTAGGAACGTTGATAGAATTGCTCTTGATGTTGATTCTTTGAAACTTAGATCTATTCCACCTAAGCATGATATCAATGAGTCTCTAAAACCCATGAGAATTTCAATTGATGAGTGTAAGGAAAGAACCGCTAGGATGCATGCTTCCAAAGATGCCTTTATTAAAGCGTGTTCTTCCAATTCCTATGAAAATCAAGATGAAGATCTAAAAGTTATTGATGTGTCCCCTATTAAATCTTTGTTTTGCAATATGAATCTTGATGAAACTGAATATGATCTTCCTTTACCTAAAAGGCATTCTAAAAGTTCGGAGTATTTAGATCTTAATGATGAAATTGATGAAAGTGGGATTGAAAGAAATAAAAATCTAGATGTTGCTAAACCCACTATTTTGGATTTCAAGGAATTTAATTATGAAAGTTGCTCTTTAATTGATTGTATTTCCTTGTTGCAATCTGTGCTAAATTCTCCACATGCTTATAGTCTAAATAAAGCCTTCACCGAACATATTGTTGATGCCTTGATGCAATCTTATGAAGGAAAACTTGAGTTGAAAGTTTCTATACCTAGAAAACTCTATGATGAGTGGGAACCAACTATTAAAATTAAAATTAAAGATCATGAGTTTTATTCTTTGTGTGATTTGGGTTCTAGTGTCTCCACTATTCCCAAAACTTTGTGTGATTTACTAGATTTCCGTAACTTTCATGATTGCTCTCTAAACTTGCATCTTGCGGATTCCACTATTAAGAAACCTATGGGAAGAATTAATGATGTTATTATTGTTGCAAATAGGAATTATGTGCCCGTAGATTTCATTGTTCTTGATATTGATTGCAATCCTTCTTGCCCTATTATTCTTGGTAGACCTTTCCTTAGAACGGTTGGTGCGATTATTGATATCAAGGAAGGGAATATTAGATTTAAATTTCCATTAAAAAGGGCATGGAACATTTTGAAAGAAAGAAAATAAAATTGCCATATGAAACTAGCATGAGAGCTACTTATGGATTGCCTACCAAAGATGGCAATACTTAGATCTATCCTCACTTTTATGCCTAGCTAGGGGCGTTAAACGATAGCGCTTGTTGGGAGGCAACCCAATTTTATTTTTATTCCTTGCTTTTTGCTCCTGCTTAGTAATAAATAAATTATTTAGACTCTGTTTTGCTTGTGTTTTTTGTGTTTAATTAGTGTTTGTGCCAAGTAGAACCGTTGGGAAGACTTGGGGAAAGTCTTGTTGAACTTGCTGTAAAAAACAGAAACTTTAGCGCTCACTAGAACTGCTGTAATTTTTATTTGAAGAGTTCTATTGAGTTCATTCTTTTTGAAGATTATTAATAGATGAATTCCTCACGTCCAGAAATTTATTTTAGAATTTTTGGGGTTCCATATCTTGCGCTAGCTACAGATTACTACAGACTGTTCTGTTTTTGACATATTCTGTTTTTCGTGTGTTGTTTGCTTATTTTGATGAATCTATGGCTAGTAAAATAGTTTATAATCCATAGATAAGTTGGAATACAGTAGGTTTAACACCAATATAAATAAATAATGAGTTCATTACAGTACCTTGAAGTGGTCTTTTGTTTTCTTTTGCTAACGGAGCTCACGAGTTTTCTGCTTTAAGTTTTGTGTTGTGAAGTTTTCAAGTTTTGGATGAATTCTTTTGATGGATTATGGAACAAGGAGTGGCAAGAGCCTAAGCTTGGGGATGACCATGGAACCCCCAAGATAATCCAAGGACACCAAAAAGTAAAAGCTTGGGGATGCCCCAGAAGGCATCCCCTCTTTCGTCCACTTCCATCGGTAATTTACTTGGAGCTATATTTTTATTCACCAACATGATATGTGTTTTGCTTGGAGCGTTTTGTATTATTTGTGTCTTTGTGTCTTAGTATGCCACAATCATACTTGCTGTACACACCTTTTTAGAGAGCCATTCATGAGTTAAAATTTGATAGAATACTCTATGTGCTTCACTTATATCTTTTGAGCTAAGTAGTTTTGCTCTATGTGCTTCACTTATATCTTTTGAGCTAAGTAGTTTTGCTCTATGTGCTTCACTTATATCTTGAGCGTTATAATTTTTCTCTATGTGCTTCACTTAGATCTTTTAGAGCACGGTGGTGGTTTTGTTTTAAAGAAACTATTGATCTCTCATGCTTCACTTAAATTATTTTGAGAGTCTTAATAGCATGGTAATTTGCTTAATAATAATATGCTTGGTATTCAAGATTTGTGAAACTTTATTTTGAGTGTGTTGAATACTAAGAAAAGATTGAAGCATGATAATTATTTTGAGATATGGAGGTGATAATATTAAAGTCATGCTAGTTGAGTAGTTGTGAATTTAAAAAAAATACTTGTGTTAAAGTTTGTGATTCCCGTAGCATGCACGTATGGTGAACCGTCATGTGATGAAGTCGGAGCATGATTTATTTATTGATTGTCTTCCTTATGAGTGGCGGCCGGGGACGAGCGATGGTCTTTTCCTACCAATCTATCCCCCTAGGAGCATACACATAATACTTTGCTTTGATAACTTCTAGATTTTTGCAATAAGTATATGAGTTCTTTATGACTAATGTTGAGTCCATGGATTATACGCACTCTCACCCTTCCACCTTTGCTATCCTCTCTAATACAGCGCACCTCTCGTCGGTATCACACACCTACCATATACCTTCCTCAAAACAGCCACCATACCTACCTATTATGGCATTTCCATAGTCATTTCAAGATATATTGCCATGCAACTTTCCACCATCTAGTTCTTCATGACATATTCATCATTGTCATATTGCTTAGCAAGATCATGTAGTTGACAGAGTATTTGTGGCAAAGCCACCGTTCATAATTTTTTCATACTTGTCACTCTTGATTCATTGCATATCCCGGTACACCACCGGAGGCATTCATTTAGAGTCATACTTTGTTTTAGAATCGAGTTGTCATCATTGAGTTGTAAATAAATAGAAGTATGATGATCATCATTAATAGAGCATTGTCCCAAATAAAAAAAGAGAAAGGCCAAATAAAAAAAAGAAAGGCCAAATAAAAAAAGAAAAAAAAGGCCAAAAAAAGAAGGCCCAAAAAAATAAAAATAAAATAAAAGGGACAATGCTACTATCCTTTTTTCCACACTTGTGCTTCAAAGTAGCACCATGATATAGCAAGTCTCATATATTGTGCTTCAAAGTAGCACCATGTTCTTCATATAGAGAGTCTCATATGTTGTCATTTTCATATACTAGTGGGAATTTTACATTATAGAACTTGGCTTGTATATTCCAATGATGGACTTCCTCAAAATTGCCCTAGGTCTTCGTGAGCAAGCAAGTTGGATGCACACCCACTTAGTTTCTTTTGTTGAGCTTTCATACATTTATAGCTCTAGTGCATCCATTGCATGGCAATCCCTACTCACTCACATTGATATCTATTGATGGGGCATCTCCATAGCCCGTTGATACGCCTAGTTGATGTGAGACTATCTTCTCCTTTTTGTCTTCTCCACAACCACCATTCTATTCCACCTATAGTGCTATATCAATGGCTCACGCTCATGTATTACGTGAAGATTGAAAAAGTTTTGAAAAAGTTAAGAGTATGAAACAATTGCTTGGCTTGTCATCGGGGTTGTGCATGATTTAAATACTTTGTGGGGAAGATAGAGCATAGCCAGACTATATGATTTCGTAGGGATAACTTGCTTTGGCCATGTTATTTTGAGAAGACATAATTGCTTTGTTAGTATGCTTGAAGTATTATTATTTTTATGTCAATATAAACTTTTGTCTTGAATCTTTTGAATCTGAATATTCATACCACAATTAAGAAGATTTGCATTGAAATTATGCCAAGTAGCACTCCGCATCAAAAATTCTCTTTTTATTATTTGCCTACTCGAGGACGAGCAGGAATTAAGCTTGGGGATGCCTGATACGTCTCCAACGTATCTATAATTTTTGATTGCTCCATGCTATATTATCTACTGTTTTGGACTATATTGGGCTTTATTTTCCACTTTTACATTATTTTTGGGACTAACCTATTAACCGGAGGCCTAGCCCAGAATTGTTGTTTTTTGCCTATTTCAGTGTTTCGGAGAAACAGAATATCAAACAGAGTCCAAACGGAATAAAATCTTCGGGAACGTGATTTTCTCACCGAATGTGATCCGGGAGACTTGGACCCTACGCCAGGGGGTTAAAGAGGAGGTCACGAGGGTGGGGGCGCCCCCCTAGGGCGCGCCCCCTGCCTCGTGGGCCCCTCGGTGCTCCACCGACGTACTTCTTCCTCCTATATACACACACGTACCCCCAAACAATCAGAACAGGAGCCAAAAACCTAATTCCACCACCGCAACTTTCTGTATCCACGAGATCCCATCTTGGGGCCTGTTCCGAAGCTCCGCCGGAAGAGGGCCGTCATCACGGTGGGCTTCTACATCATCCTAGCCCCTCCGATGAAGTGTGAGTAGTTTACCTTAGACCTTCGGGTCCATAGTTAGTAGCTAGATGGCTTCTTCTCTCTCTTTGAATCTCAATACAGAGTTCTCCCCCTCTCTTGTGGAGATCTATTCGATGTAATCTTCTTTTTGCGGTGTGTTTGTTGAGACCGATGAATTGTGGGTTTATGATCAAGTCTATCTATGAATAATATTTGAATCTTCTCTGAATTCTTTTATGTATGATTGGTTATCTTTGCAAGTCTCTTCGAATTATCCGTTTGGTTTGGCCAACTAGATTGGTAGTTCTTGCCATGGGAGAAGTGCTTAGCTTTGCGTTCGATCTTGCGGTGTCCTTACCCAGTGACAGAAGGGGCAACAAGGCACATATTGTATCGTTGCCATCGAGGATAACAAGATGGGGTTTATTTCATATTGCATGAATTTATCTCTCTACATCATGTCATCTTGCTTAAGGCGTTACTCTATTTTTAACTTAATACTCTAGATGCATGCTGGATAGCGGTCGATGAGTGGAGTAATAGTAGTAGATGCAGAATTGTTTCGGTCTACTTGTCATGGACGTGATGCATATATACATGATCATGCCTAGATATTCTCATAACTATGCTCAATTATGTCAATTGCTCAACAATAATTTGTTCACCCACCGTAGAATACTTATGCTTTTGAGAGAAGCCACTAGTGAAACCTATGGCCCCCGGGTCTATTCTCATCATATCAATCTCCATCACTTTAACCTTGCTTTGCTTTTTACTTTGACTTTACTTTTTACTTTGCATCTTTATACCAAAAATACCAAAAATATTATATCTATCAGATCTCACTCTCGTAAGTGACCGTGAAGGGCTTGACAACCCCTAATCGCGTTGGTTGTGAGTAGCTATCGTTTTGTGCAGTTACGAGGGACTTGAGCGTGGCCTCCTACTGGATTGATACCTTGGTTCTCAAAAACTGAGGGAAATACTTACGCTACTCTGATGCATCATCCCTTCCTCTTCGGGGAAAACCAACGCAAGCTCAAGACGTAGCAGTGGCCGAGAGCTGGCTTGATGAAACACCTCGCTTCCTACTTCTTTTTTTGCGAGGTACCTCGCTTCCTAGTGACCAGTGTCTTGGCTGATCGTCCTAAGAATTCTTATATATGAATAAAGCTCTCTCATTTACCCGCGAAAAGATTAAGCCATATTAACCAGAAAGGAGGGAGTATGGACTAGCACTACTTTTTGGTGTGTCCCGTCAACTCACAGAACGAGGAGAAGCTTGCAGGACAAGGTGAAGCTCGCTTATGACTTTTGACTAATGCAACCTACCCTCGGTGGACATGCATCAATCCATTCGGTGTCAGATTGTCAGAGGCATACACTGTAGTACCCAACATGCGGAGTACCATCATTGTTCGACTTCACGAAGGGGCGAAGAGCCAAGCGCAGTAGTACGCGTACTTGGTTTTGCACCTTCATACTACTCCACCCTCCGTCACAATTTACAGGGCGCGTGAGGGAGTCCTGGATTAGGGGGTCTCCGGACAACCGGACTATCTCCATTGGCCGGACTGTTAGACTATGAAGATACAAGATTGAAGACTTCGTCTCGTGTCCGGATGGGACCCTACTTGGCGTGGAAGGCAAGCTAGGCAATACGGATATGGATATCTCCTCCTTTGTAACCGACCTTGTGTAACCCTAACCCTCTCTGGTGTCTATATAAATTGAAGGGTTTTAGTCCGTAGGACAACAACCACAACATACAATCATACCATAGGCTAGCTTCTAGGGTTTAGCCTCTTTGATCTCATGGTAGATCTACTCTTGTACTACCCATATCATTAATATCAATCAAGCAGGACGTAGGGTTTTACCTCCATCAAGAGGGCCCGAACCTGGGTAAAACATCGTGTCCCCTGCCTCCTGTTACCATCCGGCCTAGACGCACAGTTCGGGACCCCCTACCCGAGATCCGCCGGTTTTGACACCGACATTAGTGCTTTCATTGATAGTTCCTCTATGTCGTCGCCGTTAGGCTTGATGGCTCTTACTATAGTCGATAGCGATGCGGTCCAGGGTGAGACTTTTCTCCCCGGACAGATCTTCGTATTCGGCGGTTTTGCACTGCGGGCTAATTCGCTTGGCCATCTGGAGCAGATTGAAAGCTACGCCCCTGGCCATCAGGTCAGATTTGGAAGCTTAAACTACACGACCGATATCCGTGGAGATTTGATCTTCGATGGATTCAAGCCTCTGCCTTGTGCGCCACGCGGTTACGATGAACATGACTTAGCTCTCCCATTGGACAGTGTTAAGGAGATCGCACCGGCAGCCGCTCCGACCCTCAATTCAGATCCAGTCGCGCCTTCCACGGACGGGTGGATGGACCCCACCACGGAGGCCTTACCCTCAGCGGCGATCGAGCCGAACATCGACCTTGCCTTGCATGAGAGCCGTGTTGTTAAACTGTCGGATCTTTCTCCGGCCACGCACTCCGAACCTCCTGCGCTTGTTCCTATCGAATCCAATTGGGCGCCGATCATGGAGTTTACCTCCGCGGATATTTTTTAGCACTTGCCCTTTGGCAACATACTGAACTCATTAAGGTCTCTCTCCTTGTCAGGAGAATCCTGGCCGAACTATGTCCGGCAAGATCGGGATGCGGACGACGAAGAAATTCGACGCCCACCCACCACCCACTTAATAGCCACTGTCGATAACTCAACCGACATGCTCAACTTCGACTCCGAAGACATCGACGGTATGGACGACGATGCGGGAGGCGAAGAGGAACCACTGCTCATAGGGCGCTGGACGTCCACCTCATCATATGACGTATACATGGTGGACACACTAAAAGAAGACGACGACGAGGAACGGAAGGACGCTGTTCCCTCGAGAAGCAGTCAAAGCGGCGGCGTAAGCGCCGCCCCAAATCCCGCCTCGGCAGAAATAACGATCATATAGACACAGTGTTGGAGTAGGGCAAACCACCGCCGGACCACGGCAATACGGAGAATCAAACCGAACAAACCAATTCTGTCAAGGATAATAGTCCGGACGACATAACGCCGGACAGGCACCCAGAGAAGCAGAACGCCCGTCAAAGGCTTGTTGCCACCGTGAGGAGTCTAAAAAAGCAGAAGCAAAGGCTCAAGGCTGCGCAGGACACACTCCAAATCAGATGGAGTAAAGTACTCAACACAGCAGCGAAGTACAGCGGCAATCGCCCCACCAAGAGCTACCCAAAGTGGAAGTTGCTACCTGAATTCGATGAGGAGGCTTTAGACCCCCCACAACCAAAAATTAAAACAGTCATCTGGCCGGATAGACGACCTCACGGCCAATATAAAGCGGCAAGCAACGCCGCATATAAGCCAATACGCGGTCTATGCGAGGGCTCGCATCAAAAGGACGGCGAAACTAGATCCATCTATGGACCACGCAAGCGTGCTCCAGCATACGATGCAACACAACAAACATCCGAACAACGCGGTACACCTAGATATAGGGGTGCCACACACCCCCTATGTTTCACCGATGAGGTGCTGGACCATGAATTTCCAGAGGGATTCAAACCCGTAAACATAGAGGCATACGACGGAACAACAGACCCTGGGGTCTGGATTGAGGACTATATCCTCCATATCCATATGGCTCGGGGAGATGATCTCCACGCCATTAAGTATTTACACCTAAACTCAAAGGGCCAGCTCGGCACTGGCTTAAGAGCCTCCCCGAAAGCTCCATTGGAAGCTGGAAGAGCTCGAAGGGACGCCTTTCGGGAAAATTTTCAAGGGACTTATGTCCGACCTCCGGACGCGGATGATTTGAGTCATATAACTCAATAGCCCGGAGAGTCAGCCCGAAAGCTTTGGAATAGGTTTCTTACTAAAAAGAACCAAATTGTCGACTGTCCGGACGCCAAAGCCTTGGCAGCTTTTAAGCATAGCGTCCGTGACGAATGGCTTGCCAGACACCTCGGCCAAGAAAAGCCGAGAACAATGGCAGCATTAACAAGCCTCATGACCCGCTTTTGCACGGGTGAGGATAGCTGGCTAGCCAGATGCAGCACCAGTGACCCCAGTACATCCGAAGTTAGAGATGGAAACGGGAAATCAAGGCGCAACAACTATAACAAACGCTGGAATAAATAAGACAGCACGAAGAGCACGGCAGTAAACGCCGGATTCAAAAGCTCTCGGCCAGGTCAGCAAAAGCTGCCCTCTAAAGGCGCCAGAGACGAACTGTCCAGCCCAAACAAAATTATGGACCAAATATGTCAGATCCATAGCACCCCTGGTAAACCCGCTAATCATACCCACAGAGAATGTTGGGTCTTCAAGCAATCCGGCAAGCTCAACACCGTACACAAGGGGGAGGATACACCAAGCGAAGACGAGGATGAGCCTCTCAAGCAAGACACTGGGGAACAAAAGAAATTTCCACCAGAAGTCAAAACAGTAAACGTGTTACATGTGATCAAGGGGAGAAACAAAACGGCACTCCCAGAAAAATATGCCCAAGGGCCTATCACCGCGCAGTCCTGCCACTGGTCGTCTCAACCGATCACTTTCGACCATCGTGATTACTTAGCAAGTATCCGGCGTGCAGGATGGGCTGCCCTGGTATTAGACCCAATAATTGACGGATACCACTTCACACGAGTCCTGATGGATGGTGGCAACAGTCTAAACCTGATATATCAGGATACAATCCGCAAAATGGGGATAGACCCAACGAAAATTTGCCATAGCAATACTACCTTTAAAGGAGTAATGCCAGGCCCAGGGGCTCATTGCACGGGCTCCCTGCTACTAAAGGTTATATTCGGCTTCCCTGATAACTTCCATGGCGAACATTTAACCTTCCACATCGCTCTGTTCCAAAGTGGCTATCAAGCACTACTTGGACGCGAAGCTTTCACTCGCTTTAATGCAATACCACATTACGCTTCCCTCACGCTCAAGATGCCCGGTCCACATGGCATCATTATTGTGAATGGAAGTATTGAGCGATCTTTGCGCGCCAAAGAGAGTGCGGCTGCCTTGGTAGCCGCACACTAAAAAAGGCCTCACCAAGTAAAGCATTTAACAGGTCGTCAAGACCACGGACACGGTTAGACGAGTCCGGCGCAGCTATATGTAATTCATACCGGTCACACCCCTATTACAATTACAAGGGGCTCAACGCGCGCAGACAAGTGGCAATTTTTACTCATCTTGAATTATACATGGTTTCTTTAAAAACTATCTTTTTGCACGACAACTTTTTCACCTAAGTTCCTCTCTTTTACAGATGATCATCGCGCTACACCCGTCCAGCATACGGCACAACAGAGACACAAGTGCAGACGTGCAGCGGGGGCCCGTTCCAAGGATTCTTTTTAGATTAAGACGCTGCGTAAACATTTTTTACTGTCTCTTGTTGATACACATCCACCGAATTCTCAGCACAATTGAGAAGGATGCTGATGTCTTGGCATGTGGCCACGTTAGAATAATGCACGTACCTGGACACAAGGGGATTCTTACAAAGGGCACTATTTAGGCCTGGTTTATACGATAAAGACCGAACACCTTAGGGAGTGTTCGGCATCGCGAGTTTGGCCTTATATGCATCAGCTCCGAATCATTGTCTTTGGTCAAATGTTGGGTTTTCCCGGCTCCTGTGTTTTGGTGCCTTACGTTCTGCTTTATAGGCTAAGGCAACATCAGGAGAACTACTGTGATTGTGCCCTAGTTCATCCGGACGAGCACCACAGTAGAGAAAGACGAAAACTGACTTTCATGATATAGCGTGAGACTGGTCAACCACTCGATGACCTATCGGAATGTTAGAATTCCTCCACCTTAACGAAGGGTTGTTTTCTGGCCAGGCATGCACGCACCCCGAGATCGGGAGAGTGCGGAGCCACCAGGGGCTATATAGTAGCCCCACTGTCAAACTCCTATGGCTAAGTGAAAGTGTTAAAGCATTATAGTGCAGTTGCCTCGTTCGCTACGCTATCACCTCCTTAATAGGACCAAGACGTTGGGTTAAGTGTGAACACGCATTTTTTGCAAGCACCTCCGCATTATATGCGTGAGGGTTGAAGCCGACGACTGCAATATTTCAGGTTATACACATGTATACATAAACGGCCGCACAGGAGGCATCATACTACTTTCAGGCAAAAGTATAAACATAGTCTTATAAAATTTCATAAAAGCATTGTGTTTACAATGAGAATACATATCACTCAAACATAATATTCTTCGAGCACTGGGCCTCTATCAAATGAGCACCCTCAAGAACCTCCTCGAAATAGTGCTCGGCAGCCACTCGGCCTATGGACGAACCCTGCGCCACAACAGTGGTAGCGTCCATCTCTGCCCAGTATGCTTTAACATGGGAAAGGGCCATCCGCGAGCCTTCTATGCACGCCGACCTCTTCATCGCATTAATGCATGGCACCGCACCAAGCAACCACTGCACTAAACTAAAATAGTTGTTCGGCTTTGGCTTTTCCGGCCAAAGCTGATCCACAACAGACCTCATGGCGAGTCCGGACAACCTATTTAGTTCGGCCCATTCGGCTAGCTGATCAGTCAATGGAAGCGGACACTCTGGAACGTTGAATTGCGACCAGAACAACTTGTCCACTTCACAATCTGTTTGACCTTGGAAGTATTTGGCCGCATCAGCAGCGCTCGCCGCCAAGTCCATATACGCATCTGCTGAACTCCACAGCCGATCCAGAGGGGCATACCGTGGATCTCCGAACTTCCTCCGTAGCATGAAGGGCTTCCCAGCCGCAATATCCCTGACTTCCCGCAGCTCCTCCTTCTTCGCTCTCATAGCAGAGCGGGTGCCTTTGTCCGCCATCGTGGCCTTCTCAAGGTCCGTTGCCTTCGTTCGGTTTTCTTTTTCAAGGAGCCGGCAACGGTCGGCAGTGTCTTTTAATTCTACGGCCATCTTGGCCATCTTCTCTTGGCTCTCGCAATGTGCGGCCTTCTCGGCTTTCAACTCTTCGGCCGCCTTCAAAGTAGCCGCATTACTAATCCTCGCTTGTTCCTTGGCTCGGGCAAGTTTTGCCCGCAAGGTTTCCATGGTGGCAGCTCCATCTGCAGTCACAACATATTAAAGATACTGGCATCATGCTGCTCTTACTATGTGGCGTTCACCAGATAATAACACTTACATTGTGCCTCGTCAAGCCTCTTGTTAACAAGCTCGATGTCGGCGTCTGCCGCATCTAGTTGCCGTTTTAATTCGGCAAACTCACTAGTCCGGCTAGCCACCGGAGCTTCCACCACCTGCACATACGGGTAGTCTGGTTATTGCCGGGGACTATGATCCCCTGTTCACCGCCGTTCTCGACGACAACCAGAGTCTCAGGGGCTACTATCTACACAGGGCACACCTAACATGTGCGGTACTATCACATATTATCTCACGTACCTCAAAGCCTGTTAGTAGACTCATAAAAGCTTCATGTAATCTACTTTCGGCGGACGAAATTCTCTCCATCACCGTACCCATCAGCGTACGGTGTTCTTCTGAGATGGCCGCTTGCCCCACCAGCTCCCTCAGAACATCCGACCGCATACCAGATGGTGCCAGACTCCTTTGTTTGCTCCCTTCGGGAGCCGGACGTTGGGGACTTTGGGGGTCTATGGGATTATCTTCCCGCCTCACCGAATCCAGAGAGGCCCTCCATGACGACACTTCGGGGTCGCCCGCTTCTTGAGCGGAGGAGTCCGGGGAGGCGTTTCGCTCTCCATCATCTCTGGAAGAAGATCCCCCGAAGACGAGCTCAGTTGAGAGGGGCTAAGGCCCGAACTGCAAGATATATGCGGTGGTTATTTTCTCAGAAAAAAGATAGTATTTCACTATTAAAGTATTTTGGATCACTTACGACTCGTTGGAGGGCTGATCCCCCCGCGGACTTTGTGCGGTAAGAGCACCCCCCGAGGCAGGACCCTCTATTGGAGACTTCTTCTCCCGTTTGGAGGCCTCGGCTTCCGGATCCTCGGAAGCAGTCCTCTTCCTCCCCCGGTTATCCTCCTTTATGGAGGCACTCATTCCCTTGGTTGGAACTGGCAGCGATGGGGGCCCGCTTCCGCCCATATTATTCCCCCTGTATCTTCCCTCGAGGGCTCCGGGCAAGGTGCGAGTTTGAGCATCTTCTCCAAAACCGGATTTTCCAAACCCTCAGGGAGGGGGGCCGGACACCGAATCATCTTCGCCATCGTTAGCCAATCCTGGTCAAAGAGCGATCTCTCAGAAATAACTTCATGAATAAAAGACAGTGTGTTCAGCTAGAGGATTTCTTACTTGTTCGGCGGCGCGGTTACTGCTCAGGCCCATGTCCTCGGTAGCATCCAGACACTCTACTTGATGTCCGAAGAATGACTTGTACATCTCCTCGTGTGTCAGGCCGAGGAAACTTTGAATGGCACGCGGTCCTTTTGGGTTTAACTCCCACAAGCGAAGGGGCCGGCGTTTGCAAGGCTGGACTTGACGAACCAGCATAACTTGTATTACCACAACCAAATTAAAATCTCCCTCAAAGAGATCTCAAATGCGGCTTTGCAGTATAGGCACGTCCTTGGCTGGACCCCAGCTCAGACCTCTGCTAATCCATGACATCAGTTGTGGTGGGGGCCCGAGCAAAAAGTGGGGGCAGCCGCCCACTTGGCACTTCTGGGAGCCGTGATGTAAAACCACTCCCGTTGCCATAATTCGGACACCTCTAGAAAGGAACCTTTCGGCCATGGAGCTCCTGCCATCTTGCCTATTGATGCACCTCCGCACGCTGCATGTTGCCCCTCGATCATGTTTGGCTTCACTTCAAAGGTCTTGAGCCACAAGCTGAAGTGAGGGGTAATGCGGAGGAAGGCCTCACACACGACAATAAATGTCGATATGTGGAGAAAGGAGTCCGAAGCTAGATCGTGGAAATCTAGCCCGTAATAGAACATCAAACCCCTGACGAAGGGATCCATAGTGAGGCCTAGGCCTCCGAGGAAGTGGGAGACGAACACGACGTTCTTGTTGGGTTTGGGAGTAGGGACGACCTGCCCTCGAGTAGGCAGCCGATGCGAAACCTCGGTGGTCAGGTATCTGGACTCCCTCAACTTCTTGATGTCCTCTTCCGTAACGGAGGAGGGCATCCATCGGCCTTGAAGGCTAGATCCGGACATGATTGAAGATCCAGAGCACCTAACCTGGGCTTTGGGTGTTAGAGCTCGAGGCGGGGGAAGGGTTCGATTGAGCACGAGAGGGAAAAAGTGAAAACCTTGTCCCTTTATAAAAAGGGTGAATATCAAGTGTCCTCTCCGTAGCCGTTTAGGACTTGCCTATAATCTAGGAGTCCTAGACACGGTTGGGTTACCCACGACCGCATTAATGAGAATCCCGTAATTGGGGGAACACGATCTCTGCTTTGACAAGACGTGTCAAGAAGCCGCCTCGCGTTATGTGTGGAGCTGGTTGAAGAAAAACGGTTCGAATAATCACCGGGCCATGACATAACATCATGCTGCCAAAACAAGTCAGCAAATTGGATTTGCGAAAATATTATTCTCTCTACGGCGGTATGTGGAACTTATTTTGCAGGGTCAGACACTATCCTCGTATTCAAATTCTTCTGTGATGTATTCGGAGAAGGAACCCGCCTTGCAATGCTGAAGACAATATTGCGCGCCAGACTCATCGTCATTGAAGCCTGGTTCAGGGGCTACTGAGGGAGTCCTGGATTAGGGGGTCTCCGGACAGCCGGACTATCTCCATTGGCCGGACTGTTAGACTATGAAGATACAAGATTGAAGACTTCGTCTCGTGTCCGGATGGGACCCTACTTGGCGTGGAAGGCAAGCTAGGCAATACGGATATGGATATCTCCTCCTTTGTAACTGACCTTGTGTAACCCTAACCCTCTCCGGTGTCTATATAAACCGAAGGGTTTTAGTCCGTAGGACAACAACCACAACATACAATCATACCATAGGCTAGCTTCTAGGGTTTAGCTTCTCTGATCTCGTGGTAGATCTACTCTTGTACAACCCATATCATCAATATCAATCAAGCAAGACGTAGGGTTTTACCTACATCAAGAGGGCCCGAACCTGGGTAAGACATCGTGTCCCCTGCCTCCTGTTACCATCCGGCCTAGACGCACAGTTCGGGACCCCCTACCCGACATCCGCTGGTTTTGACACCGACAGCGCGCTTCATTATGATGCATTTCTCTCAATGCATTTCCACCACCAGAGAGACTTTAGACGCGTTTGGTATAATGCTCGATTAATTAGGGCGTGGTAACCACAATCAAGTCCACAATTTTCTCTCCATGTACTGTACTACTACGGAGTGCATGCATGTGTGTACCCGGGGTGGAAGCACTGCATGCATGTGTGTACGCATTATTCCCTCTAGTAATAGACACCGTGCTATAACTACCAATGCTATTTTTCAGGCTGATCGCTAGTCGCCTTGGTCCCACATATTTTTTTTCTTTTTTCTAAATGTCACATCCCTAGCTGCTGGTAGTGCTCTAGGCTAGCTTCATGTGTGCATCATGTCTATATTTTCGAAACTTGAACTGAGGAATTTTGGAAGCCTCAAAAACTTAAATAAAAGAGGGGCAAAAAACCCTAGAAATCTCATTCATTGCTCCAAAGTGCTCTTCTTAAATGTTTGATAATTTTTGGTAAGGGTTCTGGTCCCAACCAAAATATTGAACATTTTTAAGGATTTATTTTTGGGACTTTGGATTTAATTCATTAGCTATTTGAATTTGAATTATACTCATATAATTAGAATATAATTTCAAATACCCCTGAAATATTTTATAAGCTTTTGGAAAAGTCCATCTAGCAATATAAAATATTCAGAGGAGTTTTTGGCATTGTTTGAATTATTTTAAATTCAAAACAGTGGCAAAATAAATTAAATAAAACAAAACAGAAGAAAAAAATAAAACAGAGCAGAAAGCCACCTGGGCCACTTACCTGGCGCCACTTACCTGGCCCAGCTCCATCTGGCCGGCCCAGCCCACCTCCTCCCCCTTGTCCTCTTCCTCCTCTGCCAGGAGGACGAACAGAGGCGAGGCGTGGCGCGCGCCCGAGAGGCCTCGGCCACCTCCTGCTTCCCGGCCACCTCCTGCTTCCCCCGGCCTCCCTAGCAACGCCACGACGAGGCCTCGTGTCCCCTCGCTCCTCTTCCTCCCCCGCTGCATCCCCTCTCTCCTCTGTTCCCTCTCTCTCGCCGGACCGAACGGAGCCGCCGCCACCGACGAGCTCCCTCGCGGCCACCGCCACCCCCCTCTCCTCCCCGACGCGCTCCTGAGCTCCGCAGTGCCTCCCTCGACCTCCCCGTCGGCTCACGCGACCGGAGAAGCCCCGAAGCGCCGTCCCGACGTTTTCCCCCTCCTCGGCCACCGAGGACCGCCGCTGTCGATTCGCCGCCTCCGACGCCTCCCCGAGCTCCCCGAGGCCACCGTCGCAACCCCTGTGAGCTCCTCTATGTTTCCCCTCTGACCCCCTGCTCGTTCTCGTGCCGTAGCTGCCGTCCCCGCAAGCACCGAGCTCCGGCCATCGCCATGGCCGGCGAACCTCGCGCCCCGGAGCTCTTCCGCTCGCTCCAGTAGCTCCCGCGTGCTCTCCAGGTTCCCAGGGTCCCGACGCGCTCCTCTGCTCTCCGGCTAACGCGCTGCAGCCACCGCGTCGTGCTGGCCCGAGCTCCGACCGCCGCCTCGCTCACCGTAGTTGCTGCTACCGGCCACCCCAGCCGCGGCCACAGCCACCGCTGGATGCGCCGCGTCGCGGACGTTCCAATGAGCCAAACCGCGCGCCAAACCATCGCCCCTAGCTCGAATCCGAGCCGCGCCGCCGTGCGGAATGGTCGCCGCCGGTGATACTCCGGCGACTGCCGACGTGGCACGCTTAATTAGCGCTAATGACGCCCTAATCAACCCCCTAGGCCACTGACTGTGGGCCCCACCCCTGGTCAAACCTCAGTTAGCGCTGGGTTTGACCGGGATTAGCTCCTGTGTCACTGACGTGTGGTCCCCACACGTCAGGTTTGACCTGGGGCGCCCAGTTGACCCTGCTGACGTCACTGTGAAGTGGTGCTGACGCCATAATCATTTCTGGATTTAATATTATTCAGGAAATTCCAGAAAATGCCTAAAACTTCAATAAATCATAGAAAATTAACCGTAACTCCAAATTAAGTAAATTATATATGAAAAATTATCAGAAAAATTCAAGGAATCCATCTGTACCATTTTCATTCATGTTAGAACAACTTATAGCTGCTGTATAGCACAAATCAATTAAATGGCATTTGAATAATCACATATGGAGTTTGAATTTGAATCTTGTATTCAAACCAACTTCATTTAATCTGTTGCTAGTTGCATTAGCCCAAAACACATTCATTTTGCCATGTCATGATCATGCATCATATTGTGCATTGCATTGATTGTGTTCCCTTCTGTGTTGCCGATATTTGTCCCCTCTCGATAGACGTGATATCGATGATGTGATCGTTGACACTGATGAAGACTCAATGTTATCTTCAGAAGTGCCAGGCAAGCAAAACCCCCTTGTTCATTCCGATACAATCCTACTCTCTCGCTCCTGCTCTCTTTTACTGCATTAGGACAACACCGATTCATCTGTTACTTGCTGCGGTAGCTGAACCCCTTTATCCTTTGCATGACCTGTCATTGCCACAGTAAATAGATGAAACCCACTAGCATGAGTAGGAGTTGTTTGAGCCCTGATGTTCCTACTCATTCATGCTTGTTTGTCATGCGTGCTACTGCTTAGAGTTGAGTCAGGTCTGATTCATCGAGGATGAATCAGAGGTGTGTGAACATGTCCTATTATGTGTGAGCTAAGTGTGTGAACACGATTTGGTAAAAGGTGTCGGTGAGAGGCCATGTAGGAGTACATGGTGGGTTGTCTCATTGAAGCCGTCCTTAGGAACTGAGTTCTGTGTTTGTGATCCATGATTCAGCTACTACCATGCATTGGGCCCTGAAATATGACCCCGCTCGACTTCTTATTCACCCTAGTCCTCTGTCCAGGAGTTGCAAGTAGTTTCTGGTGTTTGTAGCTTACTGGAGGCCGTGGACAGCGCTGACCGTAGGGGTGGGCTGTGATGCGGTAGGTACGTGGCACGGTGTACCGGATGCCCGTTTGGTATCTCGGGAACCCTGTTCACATCGTTTGGGGCTGTGAGCGAAACTCTGGCCGGATCTCCTCATGGATGGAACCCGAATAGGCGATAAACCTGGACTAGAGACTTGAGTGTTTAGGTAGGTCGTGGTCTACACCCACGTCGGCTTTCGCTTGAAGTCTGCCGAGCACATGTCGTGTGCAGACGCTAAGTGGTGGAAACATGTATGAAGAAGTACACCCCTGCAGGGTTAACATCAACTATTCGAATAGCCGTGTCCGCGGAAAAGGACTTCTGGGTTGCTTATATCAGTTCATAGACAAGTGAAAGTGGATACTCTAAAATACGCAAGATAAGCGTGAGTGCTATGGATGGCGTTCTCGTAGGGAGACGGGGGCGGATCCATAGTGGTGTATTGATATGGTGAATATGTGGACTCGTGTGCGCCACCTCAAAAGAGTTACTTGCAGTCGTAGTTCAGGATAGCCACCGAGTCAAAGCTGGCTTGCTGCAGTTAAACCCCACCATCCCTTTGTTGATAATGAGGCATATGTAGATAGTTCTGATGTAAGTCTTGCTGGGTACATTTGTACTCACGTTTGCCTATTTATGTTTTTGCAGAGAGACTTCAGTCTCACTAGTAGTTCCGTTTGGACTTCGACGTTTAGCTTGATACCTCAGCTACGATCTTGTGCCCTCGGCAGGATCTGGTAGATAGTCAGGCTTCTCAGCCTTTTTCATTTATAGATGTCTGTACTCAGACATGATAGCTTCCGCTTGTGCTTTGACTTGTATGCTCTGATTGTTGGGTCATGAGACCCATGTTTGTAATGTCTCGCTCCTCGGAGCCTATTGAATAAACTACTTGAGTCGTAGAGTCATTTTGTGATGCCATGTTGTATTGCACATATCGAGCATATTGTGTGTATGTTATTGAAATGCTTGGTATGTGTGGGATCTGACCATCAAGTTGTTTATCTTTAGTAGCCTCTCTTACCGGGAAATGTCTCCTAGTGTTACCGCTGAGCCATGGTAGCTTGCTACTGCTCTGGAACACTTAGGCTGGCCGGCATGTGTCCTTCTTCGTTCCTGTGTCTGTCCCTTCGGGGAAATGTCACGCTTTGAGTACCGGAGTCCTGTTAGCCCGCTACAGCCCGGTTTACCGGAGTCCTGCTAGCCCAGTGCTACAGCCCGGACCCACTTGCTGATGACCGACACGTTCGAAGCTGGGTCATGGATGCCTGTCCCTGTAAGTCTGTGCCACTTTGGGTTTACGACTAGTCATGTCAGCCCGGGCTCCTTATCATATGGATGCTAGCGACACTATCATATACGTGAGCCAAAAGGCGCAAACGGTCCCGGGCAAAGGTAAGGCGACACCCGTGGGGATACCGTGCGTGAGGCCGCAAAGTGATATGAGGTGTTACCGGCTAGATCGATGTGACATCGAGTCGGGGTCCTGACAGTGTTGGTATAGAGGCCATGTAGGAGTACATGGTGGGTTGTCTCATTGAAGCCGTCCTCAGGAACTGAGTTCTGTGTTTGTGATCCATGATTCAGCTACTACCATACATTGGGCCCTGAAATATGACCCCGCTCGACTTCTTATTCACCCTAGTCCTCTGTCCAGGAGTTGCAAGTAGTTTCTGGTGTTTGTAGCTTACTGGAGGCCGTGGACAGCGCTGACCGTAGGGGTGGGCTGTGATGCGGTAGGTACGTGGCACGGTGTACCGGATGCCCGTTTGGTATCTCGGGAACCCTGTTCACATCGTTTGGGGCTGTGAGCGAAACTCCGGCCGGATCTCCTCATGGATGGAACCCGAATAGGCGATAAACCTGGACTAGAGACTTGAGTGTTTAGGTAGGTCGTGGTCTACACCCACGTCGGCTTTCGCTTGAAGTCTGCCGAGCACATGTCGTGTGCAGACGCTAAGTGGTGGAAACATGTATGAAGAAGTACACCCCTGCAGGGTTAACATCATCTATTCGAATAGCCGTGTCCGCGGAAAAGGACTTCTGGATTGCTTATATCAGTTCATAGACAAGTGAAAGTGGATACTCTAAAATACGCAAGATAAGCGTGAGTGCTATGGATGGCGCTCTCGTAGGGAGACGGGAGCGGATCCATAGTGGTGTATTGATATGGTGGATATGTGGACTCGTGTGCGCCACCTCAAAAGAGTTACTTGCAGTCGTAGTTCAGGATAGCCACCGAGTCAAAGCTGGCTTGCTGCAGTTAAACCCCACCATCCCCTTTATTGATAATGATGCATATGTAGTTAGTTCTGATGTAAGTCTTGCTGGGTACATTTGTACTCACGTTTTCCTATTTTATGTTTTTGCAGAGAGACTTCGGTCTCACTAATAGTTTCGCGTGGACTTCGACGTTTAGCTTGTTACCTCAGCTACGATCTTGTGCCCCGGCAGGATCTGGTAGATAGTCAGGCTTCTCAGCCCTTTTCAGTTATAGATGTCTGTACCCAGACATGATAGCTTCCGCTTGTGCTTTGATTTGTATGCTCTGATTGTTGGGTCATGAGACCCATGTTTGTAATATCTCGCTCCTCGGAGCCTATTGAATAAATTACTTGAGTCATAGAGTCATGTTGTGATGCCATGTTGTATTTGCACATATCGAGCATATTGTGTGTATGTTATTGAAATGCTTGGTATGTGTGGGATCTGACCATCTAGTTGTTTATCTTTAGTAGCCTCTCTTACGGGGAAATGTCTCCTAGTGTTTCACTGAGCCATGGTAGCTTGCTACTGCTCCGGAACACTTAGGCTGGCCGGCATGTGTCCTTCTTCGTTCCTGTGTCTGTCCCTTCGGGGAAATGTCACGCGATGATTACCGGAGTCCTGTTAGCCCGCTACAGCCCGGTTCACCGGAGTCCTACTAGTCCAGTGCTACAGCCTGGATTCACTCGCTGATGACCGACACGTTCGATGCTGGGTCATGGATGCCTGTCCCTGTAAGTCTGTGCCACTTTGGGTTTACGACTAGCCATGTCAGCCCGGGCTCCTTATCATACGGATGCTAGCGACACTGTCATATACGTGTGCCAAAAGGCGCAAACGGTCCCGGGGAAAGGTAAGGCGACACCCGTGGGGATACCGTGCGTGAGGCCGCAAAGTGATATGATGTGTTACATGCTAGATCGATGTGGTACTGAGTCGGGGTCCTGACAGCGTTGGTATCAGAGCTTGACTGCCTGTAGGATTACCAAGCCAAACTGGTCGAAGTTGAGTCTAGAAATTCTTTAGTTATATAAGGGAATTGATTGTGGGATGGAACGTAAGGCTCTTTTTACTCCTTATACCTCATGGCCTTCTGATCTGAGTCATCATCTTCTCTTCTACGGGGATTAAGAACTAGGCTATCTCTTCTTTCTATCAGGATCACGTGTTACTAATCCATAGACTTAAGATTGTTGGGTTTAAGTCTCAGTTCAGTTCCTACTACTTCCGTATGTTAATTGTTGATCTCGGAACCTTGATATTGTGCTTCTGAGTCGTTATGCCACCATTTTTGTGAATGTCTCAAATCTTTTCAAAGCATTTACAGCCGTTATGCTGTCCGAGTCATCCCAGGTTTCTAAGTAGTCTGATGCATTTGCAAATCCTTTCTTCCCGTTTCAATGTTCCCATGGGCCAGATTAACCACACTAATCAGCGAGTTGAGGTACTCCGTTACCTTGGCATATATGTTGGAGATATTATTATGACCCTAGGTGTCTTAGGGGATCACCTAGTAATTTAGCCATGATTGGTGTCCCAGTGTGATGATTCTGGCCTTTATCCTCGAAAGCATTCTGTGATGCTACTTAGTAGTAGGTATTCTACTCCTGGGTTCTGAACCCGAGATTCACTCTACCTACTTCATGTTGATAGTAATTGCTAGTGCCTTTAGGATATTAGTAACCTTTGCGATAGTCCTTGAAGTCCGTGGTATCTTCTTCTTCCAAATACCATGAACTACTTATGGCAGAAGTTCCTCGTTGAACTGAAATATCACAACAGGATTATTTTTGATGAGTTCTCCATTATATATTGTGGCTCTGCCAGTTCTACCTTTCCGCAAGGGTTATCCGGAAGAAATATGTTGAACTTGGTTCGACATACTAATCTATGCATCCACAACTCAGAAAATTATATGTTCCTTTGAGTTGTTCTCTTTAGTTGCATTCTGACCTTCGTCTATCAATTGATAGTCAAGAGTATGCGTGTGTTCGTTTATCGATGCCTATTACTCTTGTGGTCCGTCAAGCCATTCTATCGCAGAATGACTAGGAGAAACAAACTCCAGTACCTCTTCCATATCTAGGATTGGGTCAAAATAGTTGTATTCCGCAGATCAAATGCCAATCCAGCTTTTGGTTTTGTTCTACCTTGGAGTATTACCCCCTTTATGTCAGAATTGTCATGAGAACTGCACCAACTCTCATGAATTTTGACGTAGTGATACTTCTCACCGTCATTAGTCATTCCTCGGCCCTCGTGTTGATGCAACCGGAATACCGACAAATGAATTGTGATGTGTGAAATCAATACTCCCAGCAACCTCGTTGCTTGGTAGTTAAATGGACGATAACCTCATTCTTAGCGTGTTGGTTTTTGAATCATCTTTCTAAGACTGATCGTGCTACCTAGTCCTTATTTCGGTGCACCCTTCGATTGATGAGTTAGGATCTTGTCAAGTCCTCACTCATTTGATCATATCGTCTTGCCCTCAAAAGCGAGATTGTTCTCGAGCTTAGTAACATACCGGTGGTTCGTGATTTTTTGAATATCTTCTCAGAAGTATTACCAGGTTGTCACCTGACCGCTATGTTGAGTTCGTGATCAAGTTGGTTTATTCCTGTAAACCACCCCTTCTCCAAGAATCCGTGTTGGATACCCTGAGCTAGTTGGTTAAGCTAGACAACAACTTGGAGAGTTGGAGGATAAAAGCTTGCCTGACTTAGTTCGTTCCAAAGGGATAATCTTGTGTAGTGTGTGTTGAAGAAAGATGATATCTTCATCGATTGGCCCCTGTGATCAGTTGCTGGACCTATTGTCTTATCAATCCTTTGATTTGAGTGTGGGCTATCGTCAAATCAAATCAGTACCAATGATGCTCGTAATATTGTCTTATTCGTGGTTGATCCCTCGAGCATACACCATTACATCTTTGGCCTGACCAATGCTATCACTTGTTCACTTAACTATGGAATTCCTTTTAAAAGGAAACCCAGATGAATTGTTGTTGAGCCCATTGACAACATCCTTATCTCCTCCATGATTTTGTTGGACATTAAGCTAGTGTTGGAAACTTTTGAAAGCATTTTCTTCATGCTAGCTCATGAAGTATTTGTTGATGAAAGGAGTGACTTCCTTTTATACACGTGCATTTGGTGAAAGTTGCCGCCGTGAATTTGAGAAAGTTAGTTTTGCTTCCTCTGGAATCATCCCAAGTCAGTCATGCATACGTGCGAAGTATTCTGTGGTCTGGAGATTTGCAACCTCCATTCTATATGTATATCCTAGCACACCAAGCCACTGATTGAGTTGTTCAAAGATAAAGGAGTCTGTCCAAGGTGAACTCTTTGGACTTCCACGCGTGGAGACTTCGATGTCATTAATGATGGTTCCCCCTCCTGAACTCGGTAGTGTTTTATTATAAGACTACTTTGTGGTCATGCTTGTCTTGGACAACATGTTCACATGTTTGTAGCAGAACCAGCTCATGTTTTGGAGCTTGCTATCGTAGTTCATCTCCCGAGAATCCCGCAACGTCATCTCGTCGATTTGTGTTGCAAACTTTCATTTTTCTTCCTAGACTCGATGGGTCTGGAATATTCTGACACCAACCAGATCTGAATCTCAGGCAGATATGATGGTTGGAACATTTCCCCAAGAACTATAATATTGGTTCCTCGATAACTGGTAAAGTGGATGTTGTGGCCAGCCCCACCCAGCCGAAAGACCTATTATTGTAGTATCTTGATTGAAGAAGTTGGCCACCTCCCCATAAGGATTTCGTAGGATTTACCTCCGTAACTGATCCTTATGGATTCTAGTGCTCCCGAAGTCCGACCTTTTTACTTGATGTTCTAGATATCAAACCATATCTATGAGTGGGTTACACTAGCACATCAAGGAGAACATTAGAAGCGGAGTGCTAAATGTCTCTCGGTCGATCATCCAGATTTTATTTCCTTGGCCCCGCCAAGGGTGAAATCTGAGAAGGTGTTATCTTCCTTTGCATCTGCATCATTCATCATGGTAGCAAGTTGTGTTGCCAGAATCCTTGACACGGATATTGGTAGAATCTTGATGATTGTGGAAATGCTCAAGTTCTTGAGAGCACGCACAAGCGCTACGTGTTATCCTCGGCACTAGCTGGGTTTGCTCTCAGTTCCCTCGGCAATGCTATGACCTACTCAAACAGTGAATTCACTCTCTATTGTTGGGTTCTTCCCCAGTTACCAGAATCATTCCCAGCATTTGCATTTTGTTCCCAGCTTGCACCGTCAATGTGCCATTCTACCATGGGTCTCTTCCATTTCCGGTGGTAAGCAAGTTCATCCATTACGTTGTCTTCAACAAGGTAATCCACATCATCCAAGTCCGAGTATGCCATTCTACCCACCCCCTTCAAACGATCACTCGAGAATTGCCTTAGGCTGGTTTTAAGAGTTATAATGATCCCTGAATCAAAGGTAATTCTTTTTGCCACTTAAGGGGATATTTCTACGAGTCACCTTCCCTAAGGTGCCTCGTTGTGGCTCCATGGCAACTCAACTCCTCGCTACGTGACAATCGTTTACCACATTCTTGAGTCTGGAATTGTTGTCTACCTAGTGAACCTTCGTCATCCGTTTCTTTCCACCCCTCTTGATGTGTATCTCGTGTCTCAACCCGGGAGATGGTCCTATGTCTCATTCCGTGAGTTGTTCGATCTTCGAGAAGATCGGCCCTTCTAGAGTCTCCTTCTTCCCTCCATGTCATGTTGACAGGATTTCTCAGAGCAAGACTTCAAGACAATGATGGTGATCGAATCAACGTTCCTATGAAGTGCAACCTGAATCGTGAAGATTATACTAGTCTGCGTTACCCTTCACCTTACCCTACGCTTGAATCTCGAGACGAGATTCTTGTTTAGTGGGGGTGAGTTGTCACATCCCTAGCTGCTGGTAGTGCTCTAGGCTAGCTTCATGTGTGCATCATGTCTATATTTTCGAAACTTGAACTGAGGAATTTTGGAAGCCTCAAAAACTTAAATAAAAGAGGGGCAAAAAACCCTAGAAATCTCATTCATTGCTCCAAAGTGCTCTTCTTAAATGTTTGATAATTTTTGGTAAGGGTTCTGGTCCCAACCAAAATATTGAACATTTTTAAGGATTTATTTTTGGGACTTTGGATTTAATTCATTAGCTATTTGAATTTGAATTATACTCATATAATTAGAATATAATTTCAAATACCCCTGAAATATTTTATAAGCTTTTGGAAAAGTCCATCTAGCAATATAAAATATTCAGAGGAGTTTTTGGCATTGTTTGAATTATTTTAAATTCAAAACAGTGGCAAAATAAATTAAATAAAACAAAACAGAAGAAAAAAATAAAACAGAGCAGAAAGCCACCTGGGCCACTTACCTGGCGCCACTTACCTGGCCCAGCTCCATCTGGCCGGCCCAGCCCACCTCCTCCCCCTTGTCCTCTTCCTCCTCTGCCAGGAGGACGAACAGAGGCGAGGCGTGGCGCGCGCCCGAGAGGCCTCGGCCACCTCCTGCTTCCCGGCCACCTCCTGCTTCCCCCGGCCTCCCTAGCAACGCCACGACGAGGCCTCGTGTCCCCTCGCTCCTCTTCCTCCCCCGCTGCATCCCCTCTCTCCTCTGTTCCCTCTCTCTCGCCGGACCGAACGGAGCCGCCGCCACCGACGAGCTCCCTCGCGGCCACCGCCACCCCCCTCTCCTCCCCGACGCGCTCCTGAGCTCCGCAGTGCCTCCCTCGACCTCCCCGTCGGCTCACGCGACCGGAGAAGCCCCGAAGCGCCGTCCCGACGTTTTCCCCCTCCTCGGCCACCGAGGACCGCCGCTGTCGATTCGCCGCCTCCGACGCCTCCCCGAGCTCCCCGAGGCCACCGTCGCAACCCCTGTGAGCTCCTCTATGTTTCCCCTCTGACCCCCTGCTCGTTCTCGTGCCGTAGCTGCCGTCCCCGCAAGCACCGAGCTCCGGCCATCGCCATGGCCGGCGAACCTCGCGCCCCGGAGCTCTTCCGCTCGCTCCAGTAGCTCCCGCGTGCTCTCCAGGTTCCCAGGGTCCCGACGCGCTCCTCTGCTCTCCGGCTAACGCGCTGCAGCCACCGCATCGTGCTGGCCCGAGCTCCGGCCGCCGCCTCGCTCGCCGTAGTTACTGCTACCGGCCACCCCAGCCGCGGCCACAGCCACCGCTGGATGCGCCGCGTCGCGGACGTTCCAATGAGCCAAACCGCGCGCCAAACCATCGCCCCTAGCTCGAATCCGAGCCGCGCCGCCGTGCGGAATGGTAGCCGCCGGCGATACTCCGGCAACTGCCGACGTGGCACGCTTAATTAGCGCTAATGACGCCCTAATCAACCCCCTAGGCCACTGACTGTGGGCCCCACCCCTGGTCAAACCTCAGTTAGCGCTGGGTTTGACCGGGATTAGCTCCTGTGTCACTGACGTGTGGTCCCCACACGTCAGGTTTGACCTGGGGCGCCCAGTTGACCCTGCTGACGTCACTGTGACGTGGTGCTGACGCCATAATCATTTCTGGATTTAATATTATTCAGGAAATTCCAGAAAATGCCTAAAACTTCAATAAATCATAGAAAATTAACCGTAACTCCAAATTAAGTA
Source organism: Triticum dicoccoides (assembly GCF_002162155.2). Classification (NCBI taxonomy): domain Eukaryota; kingdom Viridiplantae; phylum Streptophyta; class Magnoliopsida; order Poales; family Poaceae; genus Triticum; species Triticum dicoccoides. The sequence continues at coordinate 451,920,455 of NC_041384.1, forward strand.
AATTATATATGAAAAATTATCAGAAAAATTCAAGGAATCCATCTGTACCATTTTCATGCATGTTAGAACAACTTATAGCTGCTGTATAGCACAAATCAATTAAATGGCATTTGAATAATCACATATGGAGTTTGAATTTGAATCTTGTATTCAAACCAACTTCATTTAATCTGTTGCTAGTTGCATTAGCCCAAAACACATTCATTTTGCCATGTCATGATCATGCATCATATTGTGCATTGCATTGATTGTGTTCCCTTCTGTGTTGCCGGTATTTGTCCCCTCTCGATAGACGTGATACCGATGATGTGATCGTTGACACTGATGAAGACTCAATGTTATCTTCAGAAGTGCCAGGCAAGCAAAACCCCCTTGTTCATTCCGATACAATCCTACTCTCTCGCTCCTGCTCTCTTTTACTGCATTAGGACAACACCGATTCATCTGTTACTTGCTACGGTAGCTGAACCCCTTTATCCTTTGCATGACCTGTCATTGCCACAGTAAATAGATGAAACCCACTAGCATGAGTAGGAGTTGTTTGAGCCCTGATGTGCCTACTCATTCATGCTTGTTTGTCATGCCTGCTACTGCTTAGAGTTGAGTCAGGTCTGATTCATCGAGGATGAATCAGAGGTGTGTGAACATGTCCTATTATGTGTGAGCTAAGTGTGTGAACACGATTTGGTAAAAGGTGTCGGTGAGAGGCCATGTAGGAGTACATGGTGGGTTGTCTCATTGAAGCCGTCCTTAGGAACTGAGTTCTGTGTTTGTGATCCATGATTCAGCTACTACCATGCATTGGGCCCTGAAATATGACCCCGCTCGACTTTTTATTCACCCTAGTCCTCTGTCCAGGAGTTGCAAGTAGTTTCTGGTGTTTGTAGCTTACTGGAGGCCGTGGACAGCGCTGACCGTAGGGGTGGGCTGTGATGCGGTAGGTACGTGGCACGGTGTACCGGATGCCCGTTTGGTATCTCGGGAACCCTGTTCACATCGTTTGGGGCTGTGAGCGAAACTCCGGCCGGATCTCCTCATGGATGGAACCCGAATAGGCGATAAACCTGGACTAGAGACTTGAGTGTTTAGGTAGGTCGTGGTCTACACCCACGTCGGCTTTCGCTTGAAGTCTGCCGAGCACATGTCGTGTGCAGACGCTAAGTGGTGGAAACATGTATGAAGAAGTACACCCCTGCAGGGTTAACATCATCTATTCGAATAGCCGTGTCCGCGGAAAAGGACTTCTGGATTGCTTATATCAGTTCATAGACAAGTGAAAGTGGATACTCTAAAATACGCAAGATAAGCGTGAGTGCTATGGATGGCGCTCTCGTAGGGAGACGGGAGCGGATCCATAGTGGTGTATTGATATGGTGGATATGTGGACTCGTGTGCGCCACCTCAAAAGAGTTACTTGCAGTCGTAGTTCAGGATAGCCACCGAGTCAAAGCTGGCTTGCTGCAGTTAAACCCCACCATCCCCTTTGTTGATAATGATGCATATGTAGTTAGTTCTGATGTAAGTCTTGCTGGGTACATTTGTACTCACGTTTTCCTATTTTATGTTTTTGCAGAGAGACTTCGGTCTCACTAATAGTTTCGTGTGGACTTCGACGTTTAGCTTGTTACCTCAGCTACGATCTTGTGCCCCGGCAGGATCTGGTAGATAGTCAGGCTTCTCAGCCCTTTTCAGTTATAGATGTCTGTACCCAGACATGATAGCTTCCGCTTGTGCTTTGATTTGTATGCTCTGATTGTTGGGTTATGAGACCCATGTTTGTAATATCTCGCTCCTCGGAGCCTATTGAATAAATTACTTGAGTCGTAGAGTCATGTTGTGATGCCATGTTGTATTTGCACATATCGAGCATATTGTATGTATGTTATTGAAATGCTTGGTATGTGTGGGATCTGACCATCTAGTTGTTTATCTTTAGTAGCCTCTCTTACGGGGAAATGTCTCCTAGTGTTTCACTGAGCCATGGTAGCTTGCTACTGCTCCGGAACACTTAGGCTGGCCGGCATGTGTCCTTCTTCGTTCCTGTGTCTGTCCCTTCGGGGAAATGTCACGCGATGATTACCGGAGTCCTGTTAGCCCGCTACAGCCCGGTTCACCGGAGTCCTGCTAGTCCAGTGCTACAGCCTGGATTCACTCGCTGATGACCGACACGTTCGATGCTGGGTCATGGATGCCTGTCCCTGTAAGTCTGTGCCACTTTGGGTTTACGACTAGCCATGTCAGCCCGGGCTCCTTATCATATGGATGCTAGCGACACTGTCATATACGTGTGCCAAAAGGCGCAAACGGTCCCGGGGAAAGGTAAGGCGACAAACGTGGGGATACCATGCGTGAGGCCGCAAAGTGATATGATGTGTTACATGCTAGATCGATGTGGTACTGAGTCGGGGTCCTGACACTAAAGCGCACTGTATAAACAGTGACAGATGGAGTAGTATGAGCGGATTCAAAGAAGAGCGTATTGATGGTTGTTTCTTCAGAGCAACTTACAGTGGGAAAGGTGGGGCTTATGATTTGACTGCTCATTACTCACTATTAATGTGGCGCAACGACCGGGCTGAGTCTCCCATGCGGTTGTGCACTACCCCCTCGGTTCTTAAATATACTCCGGAGTATTTGTCTTTCTAGAGATTTCAATGAGTGACTACTCTCTCTCTCAAATATTTGTCTTTTTAGAGATTTCAAATGGACTGGCACATACAGATGTATATAGACGTATTTTAGAGTGTAGATTCACTCATTTTGCTCCGTATGTAGTCACTTGTTGAAATCTCTGTTAAGACGAATAGAATATTTAGGAACGGAGGGGGTACACATACGAAGCAAAATGAGTGAATCTACACTCTAAAATATGCCTGTTTGAAATTTGTAAAAAGAAAATATTTAGGAACGAAGGAGTATAATTTTGTGCATGGAACATGGACCCAAATGATGAAGAGGCTTCTGGCAATGCTATCAAGCTTCCATCATTTGTTTACATAATTGACGTACTATAGAAATAATTTTCCAGCGACATGAAATTGTACAATGGTGTGAGCTTTCAGCTTTTGTTTCGCGTGTCTTGCCATCGATGCTCTTTCGGAAACAATAAAAACTAACTTCCTTGCTAATGCATGTCAATTATTAGCAGATCAGAGCTAATAATTACATCACAACTGAAGACAAAGTTGTGAGAAGGTGTTAAATTAAAATAGATCCATGCTTTCATTGGCAGCAACGTCCCCCCAGCTCTGTCTAAATCAACAAGGCATGTTGGGAAAAAAGTAGCTGTCTGGAGCATGCAACATTCCGATCATTTTGTGCAGTTCCACTAAAATAGAGTTGAGCGTCCCTGTTCCAAAGATATCAGGTGTGATTACGATAATAGAGGACTGCTAATGAAACAATAAACACACAAATAGAAGCCGGTCACCTTTGCAGTCTCTCTTAAGACTAACTAGTTGGAGAAGATTAGGCTTGGAGTTGGATGAGGAGGATAGAGCAAAACCAATCTCCCTTTGTGCAGTCGCACTGAAATGTAGAGATGTTGCCCGTGTGACATTTTAGTACAACTGCACAAAACACTCTTAAGAAAAAGTGATTTGTGCAGTTCACCAAAAGGTCGCAATAGCAACGACGTGAAATGGATAGCCCTGTTTGCAAAAAAGAGGTACAAAGGAAACAATTACTGGCCAATAACAGTTGATGACACATGCGACGACAAAAAAGAAGCATATTCCTTGTCCTAAGGGAAGATAACAACACGATTGTGTTTGTCTAAAACAGTGTGAGGACGAGAATGCAATATGGAAAGTACGCCGGACGAGCGACGTTTTGGGCAAAGAACTATGGAAGATCCACATGCAGCGACGTGGGAAAATGGGCAGTGGAGCAAGGCCGGAGGGGATACCTGGAGGTCTTCGGGATGTAACTAGGTGAGTGGCGGTGGGCGGAATCTGCGAGTAGGTGGCGTAGGCCCTGCCGCGCCGGAGCTTGGTCAGAGAGAATGGCGTGTACCGCAGATCGGGACATGCTGCCTCGGCGCTGTCGAACGGAGAAACGATGCACTTCATCCCTTTCCCCCGGCGGCCGGATCAGTGACCAACAGTGAGAGAGAGAGAGGCCACCGCACTCCCTTTCCCCCGGCAGACGGGATGCGGCCAGATCAGTGACCAACGGTGAGAGAGAGAGAGAGAGAGGCCATCGCTCTCGCTTTCCCCCGACGTACGGGATGCGGCCGGATTAGTGACCAACGGTGAGAGAGAGAGAGAGGCCACCGGAGCCTTGTGTGAGATACTCTGAAGAGCGGACTACCTTTTCCTCCATAAAAATCGTTTTATATTTTGTGTACGTGCCATTGAGCGCTATAACTTTATTTAAAAATAATGCGGCAACGCGTCAAGTTGAACTTTGTTTCGTGCACGCATGGTACACGACCTCCCTAGGTAAACAACCGCTATAGGCGTTCAAATTAGCACGTGGGCTGCCATTTCATAAAGAAATGAGCTCCACCGTGTACCCGCGCGGGTGTGGCTGGGCACGAAGCGTGAGTACGTGCACGGTGCACCTATTCTCTTCTTGTATACGTACACCACCTGCGTGGGGTTGTGTGAGAGGGATACAAACCTAGAGAGATATAGTGTGTGGGTTCTTGAGAGTTTTTTTGGGGGGGGGGGTCAATCAAAAATTTTAACATATGCAATGTGTGTGAAATAGAGTCCTGGATATAACATATATATAGAGGGGGCGATCTACTAGAAGAGAGTGGAGGTATCATCGGCTTAAGGTGTCCATAGAATCGAAGAGAGGGATGATGTGTGTGTGTGCGCACGCGATCGATAAAGAGTGCCATCGAATTTGTGTGTGCCCACGTCAAAGATATAGAATGGTTGGCCTACTGGAATGTGAGATGGGACATGTGCAGTTTGTCTCTGTGGCATGGATACCTACCTGCAGCGCTCGACTATCGGTGTGTGGTGGGGGAAGAGGGAGGCCCAATTAACTATGGAGGTACAATGGCTGGTATATGTGTGGAGGAGGAGAGAGGCCTACCTCATGTATTAAGGAGATCGATCTGCCTCATGTATTAAGGGAGATCGATCGGCATCCATGCATATGTGCAGGAGATGAATAAGGTTGGGAGAGAGACAGAGCTGGAGTGTTGGAGGGGGTGGTAGTGGAGTTGCTTCTAACAAATGGTGGGATAGGCTTGCTAGACAAACGGAGGGCACGCCCGCAATATCAATAAGAGAGGAGATGGCTGCTTGTTGTCAGTGCACGTGCATGTGAGAGATGGGTCAGGAGGCATGCACGAATGATGAGGGGGGACGATGTGGCCGTGGTAAGTAGACGTAACTACATAGGAAGATCAATCGCCCTTTGTAAGAGAAAGGAGAGACATAACTTGTGAGGTACGTCGATTGATGGGCGGGTAGTTAAAGTCGATCTAGGTATATGTTGGGAGATCGATCGGTATACATGCATGTGTGTGTTAGAAGCAAATGAGGCATGAGGAGAAGGATAGAGTGAGAGGGATGCATGTAGGAGGTGGTACGAGAGGTATACTATATCGAGGGGGAGGAGTGTGCGAGTACGAGAACGATGAAAAGAGTGGTGGGAGTGAGGCATGGACGGTGACAAGAGAAGAGGGGAAGCTTGTGTTTGTGCTAGGCACACCTGGCTAGAGAGGCATATCGATCGATGTGTGCCATAAAGAAGGAGCCGGGGGGCCTACACACACCGTGGGTGAACGGCCTAAAGTGAAAAGACGAATTTGCGTGATGGAGCTAGAGAATGCTGAGGGAGGGTGAGAGGGATGTGGGCATGTGCATGCACAAGAGAAAGTTAGCGCTAGCTATAAAGATAAGAGGGTTGTGTGGGTGTAAAAGACGAATAGAGATCATATATACTTCATTATAAAAAGCGAATTCGGATATTTGAAGAATTTATCATAGTGTTTCAAACCGACAGATGTGTGAATATATATAACGGTGATACACATGGTGTGGTTATGAACATGGTATACTACATTTAATATGTTTTATCTCTACTCTTATAAAAAACGGAGTTGTTGATGATGGTGTGCCTGCCATCCTGCATTATAGGCCGTCTGATTTATATCTGGCAGATAGCAAGGAAACTATGATGGTTGAAGTTGGCAACAATCATGATTGTAGATTCTTATTGAAATAGAGAAACGAATTCAAATTTAGTTCGAATTGCAGCGGTAGCATAGACATTTGGAATGCACTAAAATGTTGGTATGAGTAGGTTACATGCATTATACAGCAAGCGAAAAAATTTAATCGGACATAACATGGATTCATACTCCCTCCTTCCATCTATATAGGGCGTAATGAGATTTTTAAGACCGCATTTGACTTTTGACAAGATTAATAGTACATGACATGCACAATGTGAAAATTATATCATTGAAAGAACCTTTCACAAACGAATTTAACGGTGTGCTTTGTGTAAGTTGCATGTCATATATCATTGCTCTAATATTTGGTCAAAGTTAGCATCGAAAAACGCATTAGGCCCTATATAGATGGAAGGAGGGAGTAGCTTTGAATAGCATTTGTATAGTAAAACGGGGCAAGACTCTCTCTTTGTGTGGTGTGGATAGTTTTATTTTTTTCATTTTCTTTTTGGTTGAGGGAAGTGCGAATTGATTTGGTACGTACAAGTACAATATTACTACACGTTAGGCTTGTCCCTAAAATTCAACCTACGTCTTGTTATATCCCGAAAATTCAGATATAGTGCTCCCAAAACTGGCGCCTTCACAACCCGCACGTTGCTATCCCGAAATTACAATGCGCGCGAAAACTCCCTCCAGCTGCCAAATCCCGACACGCGAAATCCCCCTTCTAACCCTGAGCCGAAAGGGCCACTAGTTCAAATCGGTGGGGGGTACTTTTGTAACACACCCTACATTTTGGAAAAGCGCCTTCCTAAGTCATGCTTCACCCCCTCCCATCGCCCCCTTTTCGCCATTTGAAATCCCAGGCCGCCATAACCTCTCCGCTCCAGCCGCGAAACCCCACCCTCCTTCGTCCGCCACGTCACCGCTGCCTAGCCAGAGCCTCTTCCCCGACGATGTCGTCCACCACAACAGCTCGACGTCCCTCGTCCACCTCCCCGGATGAGGATCCGTCGTCCATCTCGCCGTCCTGCCGGTTCAGCCGCCCCGCCCTCCACCTCTAAGGAGCTGCTCCGACGATCGCCTCGTCTATCGTGGCTGTTCCATCCCCACAGCGCCGCCTTAACCTGCTCCACCGGAACCGCATCATCCTCACCGACTCCTCGGACGAAGCCAAGGCCTACTTGGCGCCACCAAAGAGGTTGTACACTCATCGCTTCGCACCTTCTCCTTAACTCGACCTCCCGGCGCCGATGGTGCTCCATCCCGCACCCCCATGGAGCGGCTACCTTGAAGCCGGCGCCGCGGGCGACATCTCCATGGCGGCTCTCCCCCAGTGCGAGGCCCCTTCGGTGGCGGCGTCCATACCAGCCGGATCTGATGTTGCTGCTCCGGCTCTCGCTCGATCGCTCGCTCGCCCAGCGGCTGCTGCTGCTCTCCCCCTCGCTCGTGCTGTTGCTCTGCTCCGATTAAGCCACACTTCAGTCGACTGAATCGACTTTTGGGTCAGTCGATTTTCAGGGGTTGGGGGGGCTCGCCGGAGTTAAGGAAGAACCACCCGCAGCGGGGATGGGGGATCGCCGGAGAGGTACCCCACTATCTATCTTAGGGTTCAGGGTGGGGGCGGGGGCCTAGAGGGCTGGCCGGGGCGGGGGTGGCGAGTTGTTTCGGGGCGGCGAGGCGGCGCTGGGGCCGGTGGTTCGGCCGGTGGTGGCTGGCGGCTTAGGGGGTGCAGGTTGAAGATGAACTGCAGGCCCTCCCTAAACTACATGTCAAGTGCCTCTCTGCTACCATTGCGTTTAGTTTCGACAGTAGCATTCAGATTCCACAGTAAATTTTAGTTTCGATAGTTAAGTTCAGAGTCAACAGTTTTTACCTCATCTGTTATAGTCAGGTGGTTTTTGGTGATGTTAATTTTTCATCCATTTTACATCATCTATTGGAGATGCTATTAGAATCCCACTTGAGATTGACGATGTCTGTCTTGTGCTGCTTCAGCCTTGACGTCTTATGGCTCACCGGAGCTGCTCAAACGACAGAACGATCCGTCACAACAGAGCAGTGCCCTGGACGCCGTCTACAGATTCCTCAGATCTTCCTCCACACCTCCGACAGCCACCTCTACCTCAACTACTTCAGCGACCAACCCAATGATGCTGAGGTCGACACGGCTACGACAAAGAGGTTGTACACTTGTTGCATCACTTATTACTATACATTCACGTCGATCCATTAGGGCTATTTTGATTCAACGGAAAAACATTGATCCACTGGTTGTTACCATCACTCTAAATTTCTGCATGCTCTCCTTACATAATCTCACCATATTTTTCGTATGCATGTCAGATATTGTACACAGTCATGCTGAACATGTAGAGAAAAAGAGAAGAGTTCTGCACGGCAATACAATGTCACGCAGACATCGCTCCATGGTGGGTTCAATGGCAAACCCTCCCCACCCTCTCCAGATTGTAATCCAGAGGAAGATATCTATTCTGAGGCAGATTCGGACGCCGCTGACCACTCCTATTTACCCCCAAGGTGTTTGATCTACCTTGGCATGATGATGTTAGTCATATCATGCATATGTTGCCTTGTAGTGCCTACTTTTGACATCATATAGTTCATCTGCTTAGTTTAGACATGTTCTGTAATGCCACCTGTTTAGTTTCTATATCATATATGGGAATTATGCAGTCTCATGTCTTTTAGCCAGCCATAATATATGTGAAATGTGCAATGCCATCCTGTTTAACCAGGCATCATATATTTGAATGATATCTTGCCCATCCTTTTCTTCATTACATTTCCATTTGTCGACAATGTTTGTACATTAAACTACTCTTCCTGTGAATCAGCCATTTGGGTGGGAGATGGAAAATTCTGGAGTGAAAACAAGGCCTTCAGAGCAGACAATGCTACCTCTCGAAGCAGATCTCTTGTTGGGTCCCGATAGCTCCTCGGAGATGGATTCAGAGACAGATGACCAGTCCTATTCCCCCACTGAGGTGTATGCTCTAACTTGGCACGGTTATACTGCTCATATCACGCATACAGTGTCTTGCATTGCATAGTTTAGACATCATATACACAGACATCATATTGAATGCCCTCTGTTTAGCATATAAATCACATATGTGAATTAAATGGTGTGATCCTAATTACTTAGATAACATGTAGGTGAATTATGTCATGCGATCTTGTTTAGTTATTCATCATATCTTTGAATTATGTTATGCTATGCTATCTAGTTTAGATAGACATCATATATGTGAAATTATGTCATGCTATCCATTTTAGTTAAACAATATACATGTCAACTATTTCATGCCCTCTTTTTTCCACACTATCTGTTGCATCTGTCTCTCATACAATGTCCGTGCATTCAACTATGTTTCATGTTTATCAGCCATTTGAATTGGAGCGGGTGATGCCAGTATCTAGCGGACTAAAAACACGGTCTTCAAATAAAACAGTGCTACCTCTTGGTGGAGATAGCACCCCGGTTGTACATGCACAAGAACCAGCCCTACCACACATAACCTAAACTCTCGCAGATTGTACCCCTACTACGATGGACAGAGAACCAGCTTCACCCAATCTAACCCCAACCCCAGCCTATAGTAACCCAGTTCCAGTTGACACAACACCATCTCCACCACAGAGCTCGCAAACAAGAGCAGTTAGTAAGGCAGCTCCAGTGCCCATAGGGCCAGTACTATCACGGTGAACCCCAACTCCACCAGTTAGTACGCCTATTCCTGTGGAGGAAGCACAACCAGCTAGTCGTAGTTTAGCATCTATCGCATTTGATGTTGTTAAATCATATGTGCGTATCTTCCCATCTTGGAAATATTATACTGAAGATGAAGGAAAATGCCAGTTGCAGGTGTTTGTCCCGGAGTTATGTGTAAGTAATGTTATTCATGGCAATTACTTTGTTTCTCCCATACATCCTACCTCCATGATGGTTATAATACAACAAATTTTCCCATTTTTCTCTATAGAGAAGGATCGATTTGGAAACTCAGGATGAGGTACCTCTGCTATCTTCAAGAATGCTTGGTGGCAGTATCGGAATTACCTGAAGAAAACGTACTTCACCGGCAAAGAAACTCATCAAATTCCCTTACGTTCTCTTGAGACACATTTACTGGACGATGACTGGGAACGCCTTGTTCTGTACTGGTCCCGAACCAAGAATGTGGTAAGGTCTATGAGCTCATTTTCTATTTTTAAGTATTATATTCTTGCGTCTTACTGTACTCTGTTCATGTAGAACAACTGCCTAAACCTAAAGAACAACTGTTCTAATTTAAGATTCCATTGCTACCATAGGACATAGATATATGTTTGTTTGATGCTTTTATTATGTACTAGTACTTGGCAATAGAAGACTTGGTAGTTTAATCCTGTCCACCTTACTAATGAACTGGTTCACCGAAATGAGTTTCATATACTAGTACATGCTAAACTTGTTATGTGTCTGCTTGTTTCTTCTTTTAGAATGCTGACAGAATATTGGGGAAGAGTGCCTTATTAAGAAACGGTAAAGGAAGTAATGCAGATAAGGTTCAGGATAGTGACACATCTTGTCTTGGTTTAGTGTTGGAGTTACTGGCCACTACCGCTTGCACAAGCTATTCAAACTCACTGTCTTAATCAGTTCGGTTTCTTGAGTCTCAACTACAAGCTGAAAGACATCGATCAGCTGTGTTGTGACAAGAAGCGGAAGGACTGCGGAAGTCCCTGGAGCATTCAGATGCATACTTTCTGGTGCAACAGCAAGCATTGGAGGATTTTAGCACCAAACAGGACAAAGCTAATCAGCTTGCTAAGCTTATTGCCAGCATGGTGGATACCCAGGATAACGTTTCTTGAGCTCTTCTGAAGTTGTTTCAGTTATGCTCTTGTTTTGCTACCGTGTTTATTTGCACTGGTGGCCAATTTTGACGGCCAGTGTATATGATATGCTGCTTTGTTCCCTATATTTGCACTGGTGGCGAACTTTGATGCCCAGTGGATGTAATATGTGTAATAGCCATGATAGCCTAGCGTTAGTTGCTTGCTTATTTATTTCCTTGTTGTCTTGTTTATTTGTTTGCTTGTAGTCATTGCAGTTCTTTTTCCGCGGTTAACTAGTGGCTGCAATAACCTATTTTTTAAAACTAGGACACAATAACCATGGGCTAATATTTACTGTAGTGACACTGGGCCTCCTACGGGACGTAGAAACAGTGGGCCTTCTACGGGCCGTAGAAATAGTAGGCCTTCTACGGGCCGTAGAAACACTGGGCCTTCTACGGGCCATATCATCAATGGGCCTTATACGGGCCGTATGATCGATTGGCCAAACATGGGCCAATAACAGGCCGCATTATGGCTGTAAACGGGCTAGAGTTGGAATCGTCCGTTCATGGGCCGACCGTAATGGGCCATCGTTAATAGGCCGTATTTGATGACGCTATGAAAATAGCCTAACGTATTAACGGACCACAAACAGGCCGACTGTAACCACGGGCTGAATTTGGCCCACAAGCAGAAAATGACAGTAACGGGCCGTAAGTAAACGAATGCTGGAAATGAGCCCAAGAATAAATGGGCTCTGAGAAGGCTGAAAGATAACATGGGCTGGAAACGGCCCAACGGAATAACGGGCCGTTAATGGGTATAAAGTGATACACTGTTCATTACGGGCCAGTTTCACCACGGGCCGTTAATGGGTGTAAAGTGATACATTGTTCATTACGGGCCAGTTTCACCACGGGCCGTTAATAGGCCAAGAGTTACATAGGGCCTCATATGGGCCGAATGACGTCATGGGCCATACATGGGCCAGAAGTGAAAATGGGCTAGAATCATATTGGATGGCCCAGATGATGCTACTGGGCCTAATTCGGATAGGGCGTAACAGGCCTTGGGTTAGCGGGCTGTAAATGGGCTATATGCGAACATGCCGTTAACAGGCTTTCCATGGGCCAGCCCGCCACCTTTTGACCAAGTCAAACGGGCCGGCCTTTTCACAGGAATGGGCCACTATTGGGCCGTGCCACATGTCGACGTATCATAGGCGCCTTCCGTCCAATGAGTGGTTGACATCTGTCCCAACAATGAGCCGACACGTGTTTCCTCCAGCCAATGATGATTTTACACGTGGAAAATCCCCATTGGTCGGGGCTATTAACGGGTTATCGGATCCAAAACCCGACCCGATAGCTTAACGGTGTTTCGTTACGGTGGATGCCACGTGTCGGTCACCCTTGACGAAAGCACTTCTGTGACGCGCGATTTATCGTCATGGAAGTGGACACTTCCGTAATGATAATTTTGGTAATGTCATGGAACACTTCTACGAATGCACAGGTATGACTATCTTGATTCTGTCATAAATTTGTCATGGATGTACATGCATGACAAAAAAGCGACCTACTGTGACAAACACGTATCATCACGGAAGTGTATTTTTTTTTGTAGTGTTGCCATTTCGGTGCAACAAGACCAAGACCATGGACTGCAAGACGGAGGTCATCGTGGAGCCCAAGACGGCATCACCACCAGAGCCTTTCACAGGCGAAGACCGCTTTTGTCAGGATAGCTTGTACTAGATGTCCCCCTTCAAATTAGCCGGCCATTGTTGGCTCCCTTCCCGCTTGATATTTGGGAAGAGGACCAGGGCCTCTATAAATAGGACTAGCCACCACCATAGTAGGGAGATCGGAGGAGACCCAGAGACATCATCAGACCTAGAGGGCTCATCAGACCCCGAGATACACACAAGTCCGAAAGCACAAGAACACCTCAACCTCAGGAGGCTGTTCTTCCCCTTGTATTGTTCATCATCAGCCCAAGAGGCAATCCACCACCACCACACTGGAGTAGGGTATTACACCACAATGGTGGCCCAAACCAGTATAAACACCGTGTCTTTATGTGTTGTGAGTTCGTCGAGTTCGTCCGCAAGATCTTAGCGAGCTAGAGCGTAGAACGGTAGGAGGGAAAGACTTCACGCGCACCCCAGTGTTTGAACCTTAAGGGTTAGCCGGAGCCCCACATCTGACAACCGCACTCATGTCTAGCTTTTGTGCGGGAGAAGACAACTGGTTGGCTCGTAGAAGCAACAGTACCAGCGACCCTAGAACCTCCGAACCCTGGGATGGCGACGGCAGGCCACGACGCAAAAACATAAGCGCCGAAACAACAATGAAGAAACTGAAGAAACGGCGGTTAACGCCGGATTCAGCGGCTCTTAATCCAGACAATGGAAGAAGCCGCTCAAAGGAAACACGGACGACCCATCCAATTTAGACAAAATACTTTATCGGCCTTGCTAGATTCATGGTACCCCTGATAAGCCTGCAAACCACTCCAACAGAAACTGTTGGGTCTTCAAACAGGCCAGTAAGTTAAATACCGTACACAAGGGGAAAGGGCCGCCAAGTGAAGACGATGATGAGCCCCACCCACCGAACACAGAGGGACAGAAGAAATTTCCCCCTGAGGTAAAAACAGTGAATATGATATATGTCACTCATATCCCCAAAAGGGAGCGCAAGCGCGCACTAAGGGACGTCTATGTCGTGGAGCCGGTCGCCCCAAAATTCAACCCTTGGTCGGCTTGTCCGATCACCTTCGATCACAGGGAGCACCTGACCAGTATCTGTCATGGGGGTTCGGTAGCTCTAGTCCTTGATCCAATCATCGATGGATTCCATCTCACTCGAGTCCTTATGGACGGCAGCAGCAGCCTTAACTTGATTTATCAGGATACTATTCGTAAAATAGGTATTGACCCATCAAGAATCAAGCCTAGTAGCACCACCTTTAAAGGAGTGATACCCGGTGTCGAAGCCCACTGCACGGGTTCATTAACATTGAAAGTAGTCTTCGGCTCTCCGGACAACTTCCGAAGCGAAGACTTGATCTTCGACATCGTCCCCTTCCGCAGTGGTTATCACGCACTACTCGGACGTACCGCCTTCGCCCGATGCAATGCAGTCCCGCATTATGCTTACTTAAAGCTCAAAATGCCTGGACCTCGTGGTGTTATCACAGTCATTGGAAACATGGAGCGCTCCCTCCGTACTTATGAGCACACCGCGGCCCTTGCAGCCGAGGTACAAAGCAGCCTCATCAAGCCGAACACTTCATCAGCCATCAAGCCTCCGGACACTATCAAACGAGTCCGGCCTACCCTCCAGAATGAAAGCCTGGTCAGTCCAGCAATGGACTAGCAGTTTCACCTCCGTCAATCGCCCAATCTAATCACGGCATATGTACCGCGTGCGCATAACTATGCACTTAAAATACATTGGGTAACGACGGAGGCACGTTGCGGACAAGGTTTATAGTGCGGCTCGACCCTATTCGGACCTTAAACCTTTTTCCTTTCCCTTTTTTCTCATATCACAGGTTCGTCAAAACCCAATAACTTAACGGTCGTACAAGGTCCCTTTACCAGGCCCCTTCTATGCAAACGATCGCCAATTGCTCCTCTCAAAGGATCTTACACCAAGGTGAAAAGCGGCGCAGACGTGCGGGAGGGTGTCGAGCGGATCTTCAAGACTACCTTTTTTTCTTTTTAGGACCTACATACAGCTTTCCCTTATTCAAAAAATTCTTGGCATGTTAAATAGCCTTGATATTTATGGCATCATCTATAATAGCATGTTTTGACGTATCAAACAGATTATAATGGAAACAGTTTTTCACCAACCCTTGTTTGGTATTGGTTATTTCACAATCGGCATTCCTCCTTTGTGTTAAGGTTGCCATACATATATCTTGGTATGGCTTAAACGCCAGGGGCTCTATTAGGCCACATATATTTTCAAAAAGGCTGAACACTTCTATATTATATTTTGGCGTCCCGAATTTGGCATTATATGATCAGCTTTGAATCATGTCTTTGGTCAATAGTTGGGTTGCCTGGCTCCTGTGATTACTACCTTACGTTCCGCTTGTTCGGCTAGGGTAGTTAAGGGAGAACTACTGCGATTGTGTTTCTAGTTAGTCCGGTCAAACACCTTAATGGAGAAAGCCGAAAACTGACTATCATGATACGGTGAGAGCTGGTCGACGATTCGACGACTTGCTATAAATCTCTTGCGATTTCTTCCGTATTATACGAAGGACTGGTCTTCGTCCAGTCACGTGCCTAAGGCATCCCAGTTCGAATAGACGCATACGCACCAGGGGCTAGTTCTTAGTCCCATCGTCAAACTCCTATGGCTAAGTGAAAGTGGTAAAACCGCATAGTCTGATTGCCTGGTTCGCTGTGCAGACACCTCCTTTACGGACCAAGATGTTGGGTCAAGTGTGATTGTGCGCTATTCCAAACACCTCCGTAGCATCTATGTGGGGGCTGAAGCCGACGACTAGTAAACTCTTAGAATTAAAAACGGCCGCACATGAGGAAAGTAAATTTAGAAAGAAGCATATATATATTATATAGCCTTGGTTCACAAAACAACGTCTGGACAACTTGCATACATTCACTCACACATGATATCCTTCGAGCATTGGTCCTCTACTAATCAGGCACCCTCTAGGACGTCGTCAAAATACCGCTCAGGCTTGCAGTGGTCCTTGCCTTCAGGTGGGCCCTCGGTCGCCACAATGGTGGCTTTTATCTTCGCCCAGTGCATCTTGACATGGGAAAACGCCATCCGCACACCCTCTATGCACGCCGAACGCTTTATAGCTTCGACTCGTGGCAGGGCGTCAGCGAGTCGCTTCACCAGGCTGAAGTAGCTGCTAGGAATGGGTTCAGTTGGCCATAGACGGACTATAACGTCCTTCATGGACAAGCCGGATATCCTATGCAGCTATGCCCACCGCATCATCTGGTTGTTTAATAGCGCTGGACGCTCCGGCGCCAGGTACTGTGACCAGAAGAGCTTCTCCGTGGTGTTCCCCTCCTAGGCCCGGAAGAACTACGCGGCGTCGGCAGCGCTCTTCGGAAGATCCGTGAAGGCATCTGGAGAACTCCACAGTCCAGTGATCAAGGCATATCTCTGACCACCAAATACACTCTGCAAAAGAAATGGCTTAGCAGTCGCTATCTGTCCGGCCTGCCGGATCTCCTCCCGAGACGCCCAGGACTCGGATCGCACCTCCTTCGCCTCATTGAGGGCTTTGGCAAGTTCGACTGGTTGGGCCGAAGTCTTCTCCTCCAAAGTCTCACATTTGTTGATGGCGTCTTTCAGCTCCTGCTCCACTTCGTCCATCCTCTCTTCATGCTAGCGGCGGGCGACCTGTTCGGTCTTCAAATCTGCAGCCGCTTTATTAGTGGATGCTTTGCTCGCCTTCGCCTCCTCCTTGGCTTGGGCAAGGGCGCTCTTGAGGGTCTCGACCTCGGTCGCGCTGCCTGCAATCACAATCATGGCAGCGCATGAGCTGGAACTCCGCATTTGCATATCACTTCAGGCATGTAAGAAGATCTTTTAACATACCTTACGCCTCATTGAACCGCTTGTTAATGTGGCCGATATCATCATCGTCCAGCTTCAGCTTCCGCTTGCGTTTGGAAACTTCAGCGTCCTGGACATTCACCGCCAACAGGGAAGCCTGTTTATCCAATAGACAACCAGGTCATCTCCTCCGATTATTACTTGATCCTCTCTTCGGCCTTTTCCAAAACCAAACAGAGTCTCAGGGGCTACTATCTATATACATGCATATTTCCTTCATATGAAAAGCGTCCAAGAGTATTACGTCGCATACCTCGAAGCCTGTTAGCAGGCTGGTGAAGGCTTTGTTCAGACCACTCTTGGCGGACCGAAACTTCTCAATCACCACACCCATCAGGGTGCGGTGCTCCTCCACAATGGAAGCACGTCGTAGTGCCTCCACCAAAGTGTTCGGCGCCTCCGGATTACTGGAGGCCGCCGCTGGAGTCGACGCTCCCCCCTCCTTCAAAGGGGGTTGCTTGCTCGATTCCGGAGCCGTATGGTGATACGTCTCCAACGTATCTATAATTTTTGATTGCTTCATGCTATATTATCTACTGTTTTGCACATTATTGGGCTTTATTATCCACTTTTATATTATTTTTGGGACTAACCTATTAACCGGAGGCCTAGCCCAGAATTGTTGTTTTTTGCCTATTTTAGGGTTTCGAAGAAAAGGAATATCAAACGGAGTCCAAACGGAATGAAACCTTCGGGAACGTGATTTTCTCACCGAACATGATCCAGGAGACTTGGACCCTACGTCAAGAAACAAATGAGGAGGCCACGAGGTAGGGGCGCGCCTCCCCCCCCCCCAAGCGCACCCTCCACCCTCGTGGGCCCCCTGTTGCTCCACCGACGTACTCCTTCCTCATATATATACCTACATACCCCCAAACGATCAGATACGGAGCCAAAACCCTAATTCCACCGCCGCAACTTTCTGTATCCACAAGATCCCATCTTGGGTCCTATTCCGGAGCTCCGCCGGAGGGGGTATCCATCACGGAGGGCTTCTACATCAACACCATAGCCCCTCCGATGAAGTGTGAGTAGTTCACCTCAGAGCTACGGGTCCATAGTTATTAGCTAGATGGCTTCTTCTCTCTTTTTGGATCTCAATACAATGTTCCCCCCCTCTCTTGTGGAGATCTATTCGATGTAATCTTCTTTTTGCGGTGTGTTTGTTGAGATCGATGAATTGTGGGTTTATGATCAAATCTATCTATGAACAATATTTGAATCTTCTCTGAATTCTTTTATGTATGGTTGGTTATCTTTGCAAGTCTGTTCGAATTATCAGTTTGGTTTGGCCTACTAGATTGATCTTTCTTGCAATGGGAGAAGTGCTTAGCTTTGGGTTCAATCTTGCGGTGTCCTTTCCCAGTGACAGTAGGGGCAGCAAGGCACGTATTGTATTGTTGCCATCGAGGATAACAAGATGGGGTTTTCATCATATTACATGAGTTTATCCCTCTACATCATGTCATCTTGCTTAAGGCGTTACTCTATTTTCATGAACTTAATACTCTGGGTGCATGCTGGATAGCGGTCGATGAGTGGAGTAATAGTAGTAGATGCAGGTAGGAGTCGGTCTACTTGTCTTGGACGTGATGCCTATATACATGATCATACCTGGATATTCTCATAACTATGCTCAATTCTGTCAATTGCTCAATAGTAATTCGTTCACCCACCGCAAAATACTTATGCTCTTGAGAGAAGCCACTAGTGAAACCTATGGCCCCCGGGTCTATCTTCATCATATTAATCTTCCAATACTTAGTTATTTCCTTTGCTTTTACTTTGCTTTTATTTTACTTTGCGTATTTATCATAAAAATACCAAAAATATTATCTTATCATATCTACCAGATCTCACTCTCGTAAGTGACCGTGAAGGGATTAACAACCCCTTATCGCGTTGGTTGCAAGGAGTTATTTGCTTTGTGCAGGTACGAGGGACTCGCGCGTAGCCTCCTACTAGATTGATACCTTGGTTCTCAAAAACTGAGGGAAATACTTATGCTACTTTGCTGCATCATCCTTTCCTCTTTGGGGAAATCCAACGTAGTGCTCAAGAGGTGGCAAGAAGGATTTCTGGCGCCGTTGCCGAGGTGTCTACGCAAAAGTCAATATACCAAGTACCCATCACAATCCTTATCTCGCGCATTACATTATTTGCCATTTGCCTCTCATTTTCCTCTCCCGCACTTCACCCTTGCTGTTTTATTCGCCCTCTCTCTCTATCCTCCCTCGCTTTCTCTATTTGCCTCTATTTGCCTGCTTGCTTTTTGTTTGCTTGTGTGTTGGATTGCTTGCTTGTCACGATGGCTCAAGATAACACTAAATTGTGTGACTTTACCAATACCAACAACAATGATTCTATTAGCACTCCAATTGCTCCTCTTACCGATGCTGAATCTTGTGAAATTAATACCGCTTTGCTGAATCTTGTCATGAAAGATCCGTTTTCCGGCCTTCCTAGTGAAGATGTCGCTACCCATCTAAATAGCTTCGTTGATTTGTGTGATATGCAAAAGAAGAAAGATGCCTTTATAAGAGCGTGTTCCTCTAGTTCCTATGAAAATAAAGATGAAGATCTAAAAGTTATTGATGTGTCCCCTATTAAATCTTTGTTTTGCAATATGAATCTTAATAATGATGGGACTGAATATGATCCACCTTTACCTATAAGGCATTCCAAGAATTCGGAGTTTTTAGATCTTGATGCTAAATTTGATAAAAGTGGGATTGAAGAAATTAAAACCCTAGATGTTGCTAAACCCACTATTTTGCATTTCAAGGAATTTAATTGTGAAAATTGCTCTTTGATTGGTTGTATTTCCTTGTTGCAATCCGTGCTAAATTCTCCTCATGCTTATAGTCAAAATAAAGCGTTTACTAAACATGTCGTTGATGCCTTGATGCAATCTTATGAAGAAAAACTTGAGTTGGAAGTTTCTATCCCTAGAAAACTTTATGATGAGTGGGAACCAACTATTAAAATTAAGATTAAAGATCATGAGTTATATGCTTTTTGTGATTTGGGTGCTAGTGTTTCCACGATTCCAAAGACTTTGTGTGATCCGTTAGGTTTCCGTGATTTTGATGATTGCTCTCTAAACTTGCACCTTGCGGATTCCACTATTAAGAAACCTATGGCAAGAATTAATGATGTTCTTATTGTTGCAAATAGGAATTATGTACCCGTAGATTTTATTGTTCTTGACATAGATTGCAATCCTTCATGTCCTATTATTCTTGGTAGACCTTTCCTTAGAACGATTGGTGCAATTATTGATATGAAGGAAGGAAGTATTAGATTCCAATTTTCGTTAAGGAAAGGCATGGGACACTTTCCTAGAAATAATATTAAATTACCTTATGAATCTATTATGAGAGCCACTTATGGATTGCCTACCAAAGATGGCAATACCTAGATCTATCCTTGCTTTTTATGCCTAGCTAGGGGCGTTAAACGATAGCGCTTGTTGGAAGGCAACCCAATTTTATTTTTATTCCTTGATTTTTGCTCATGTTTAGTAATAAATAATTTACCTATCCTCTGTTTTGGTTGTGTTTTTTGTGTTTAATTAGTGTTTGTGCCAAGTAGAACCGTTGGGAAGACTTGGGGAAAGTCTTGATATCTTGCTGTAAAAAAACAGAAACTTTAGCGCTCACGAGAACTGCTGCCATTTTTATTTGGAAAGTTATATTTAGTTAATTATTTTTGCAGATGATTAATAGATAAATTCCTCACGTCCAGAAATTTATTTTAGAATTTTTGGAGTTCCAGATCTTGGGGTAGCTACAGATTACTACAGACTGTTCTGTTTTTGACAGATTCTGTTTTTCGTGTGTTGTTTGCTTATTTTGATGAATCTATGGCTAGTAAAATAGTTTATAAACCATAGAGAAGATGGAATAAAGTAGGTTTAACACAAATATAAATAAAGTATGATTTCATTACAGTACCTTGAAGTGGTCTTTTGTTTTCTTTCGCTAACGGAGCTCACGAGATTTTCTACTTTAAGTTTTTGTGTTGTGAAGTTTTCAAGTTTTGGGTAAAGATTTGATGGATAATGGAACAAGGAGTGGAAAGAGCCTAAGCTTGGGGATGCCCATGGCACCCCCAAGATAATCTAAGGACACCTAAAAGCCAAAGCTTGGGGATTCCCCGGAAGGCATCCCCTCTTTTCGTCTACTTCTATCGGTAACTTTACTTGGATCTATATTTTTATTCACCACATGATATGTGTTTTGCTTGGAGCGTCTTGTATGATTTGAGTCTTTGCTTTTTAGTTTACCACAATCATCCTTGCTGTAAACACCTTTTGAGAGAGCCATACATGATTTGGAATTTTTTAGAATACTCTATGTGCTTCACTTATATCTTTTTGAGTAATATAGTTTTGCTCTAGTACTTCACTTATATCTTTTAGAGCACGGTGGTGGATTTGTTTATAGAAACTATTGATCTATCATGCTTCACTTAGATTATTTTGAGATTCTTAAATAGAATGGTAATTTGCTTAAATAATCCTAATATGCTAGGTGTTCAAGATTAGTAAAAAAATTCTTATGTGTGTTTTGAATACTAAGAGAAGTTTGATGCTTGATGATTGTTTTGAGATATGGAGGTAATAATATCAAAGTCGTGCTAGTTGAGTAGTTGTGAATTTGAGAAATGCTCGTGTTGAAGTTTGCAAGTCCCGTAGCATGCATGTATGGTAAACGTTATGTAAAAATTTTGAAACATGAGGTGTTATTTGATTGTCCTCCTTATGAGTGGCGGTCGGGGACGAGCGATGGTCTTTTCCTACCAATCTATCCCCCTAGGAGCACGCGCGTAGTGCTTGGTTTTTGATGACTTGTAGAATTTTGCAATAAGTATGTGAGTTCTTTATGAATAATGTTGAGTCCATGGATTATACACACTCTCACCCTTCCATCATTGCTAGCCTCTTTGGTACCGTGCATTGCCCTTTCTCACATTGAGAGTTGGTGCAAACTTCGCTGGTGCATCCAAACCCCGTGATATGATACGCTCTTTCACACATAAACCTCCTTATATCTTCCTCAAAACAGCCACCATACGTACCTATTATGGCATTTCCATAGCCATTCCGAGATATATTGTCATGTAACTTTCCACCATTCCGTTTATCATGACACATTCATCATTGTCATATTGCTTAGCATGATCATGTAGTTGACATAGTATTTCTGGAAAAGCCACCGTTCATAATTCTTTCATACATGTCACCCTTAGTTTATTACATATCCTGGTACACCACCGGAGGCATTCATATAGAGTCATCTTTTGTTCTAGCAACGAGTTGTAATCATTGAGTTGTAAATAAATAGAAGTGTGATGATCATCATTTTCTAGAGCATTGTCCCAAGTGAGGAAAAAATGAGAGAAAAAGAGAGAAGGGACAATGTTACTATCCTTTGCCACACTTGTGCTTCAAAGTAGCACCATAATCTTCATAATAGAGAGTCTTTTGTTTTGTCACTTTCATATACTAGTGGGAAATTTTCATTGTAGTACTTGGCTTGTATATTCCAACAATGGGCCTCCTCAAGTGCCCTAGGTCTTCGTGAGCAAGCAACTTGGACGCACACCCACTTAGTTTCTTTTGTTGAGCTTTCATACATTTATAGCTCTAGTGCATCCGTTACATGGCAATACCTACTCCTTGCATTAACATCAATTGATGGGCATCTCCATAGCCCATTGATTAGCCTCGTTGATGTGAGACTTTCTCCTTTTCTCTCTTCTCCACATAACCCCCTCATTATATTCTATTCCACCCATAGTGCTATATCCATGGCTCACGCTCATATATTGCATGAAAGTTTATAGGTTTGAGATTACTAAAGTATGAAACAATTTCTTGGCTTGTCATCGGGGTTGTGCATGATGAGAGCATTCTTGTGTGACGAAAATGGAGCATGACTAAACTATATGATTTTGTAGGGATGAACTTTCTTTGGCCATGTTATTTTGAGAAGACATAATTGCGTAGTTAGTATGCTTGAAGTATTATTATTTTTATGTCATTATGAACTTTTATCTTGAATATTTTGGAGCTGAATATTCATACCACAATTAAGAAGAATTACATTAAAATTATGCCAAGTAGCACTCCGCATCAAAAATTCTGTTTTTATCATTTACCTACTCGAGGACGAGCAGGAATTAAGCTTGGGGATGCTTGGTACGTCTCCAATGTATCTATAATTTTTGATTGCTCCAAGCTATATTATCTACTATTTTGGACATTATTGGGCTTTATTATCCACTTTTATATTATTTTTGGGACTAACCTATTAACCGGAGGCCCAGCCCAGAATTGCTATTTTTTGCCTATTTTAGGGTTTCGAAGAAAAGGAATATCAAACAGAGTCCAAACGGAAAGAAACCTTCGGGAACATGATTTTCTCACCGAACATGATCCAGGAGACTTGGACCCTACGTCAAGAAACAAAGAAGGAGGCCACGAGGTAGGGGCGCGCCTACCCCCCCCCCCAAGCACGCCCTCCACCCTCGTGGGCCCCCTGTTGCTCCATCGACGTACTCCTTCCTCCTATATATACCTACATACCCCCAAACGATCAGATACGGAGCCAAAAACCTAATTCCACCGCCTCAACTTTCTGTATCCACGAGATCCCATATTGGGGCATGTTCCGGAGCTCCTCCGGAGGGGGTATCCGTCACAGAGGGCTTCTACATCAACACCATAGCCTCTCCGATGAAGTGTGAGTAGTTCACCTCAGACCTATGGGTCCATAGTTACTAGCTAGATGGCTTCTTCTCTCTTTTTGGATCTCAATACAATGTTCTCCCCCTCTCTTGTGGAGATCTACTCGATGTAATCTTCTTTTTGTGGTGTGTTTGTTGAGACCGATGAATTGTGGGTTTATGATCAAGTCTATCTATGAACAATATTTGAATCTTCTCTGAATTCTTTTATGTATGATTGGTTATCTTTGCAAGTCTCATCGAATTATCAGTTTGGTTTGGCCTACTAGATTGATCTTTCTTGCAACGGGAGAAGTGCTTAGCTTTGGTTTCAATCTTGCGATGTCCTTTCCCAGTGAGAGTAGGGGCAGCAAGACACGTATTGTATTGTTGCCATCGAGGATAACAAGATGGGGTTTTCATCATATTGCATGAGTTTATCCCTCTACATCATGTCATCTTGCTTAAGGCGTTACTCTGTTTTCATGAACTTAATACTCTAGATGCATGCTGGATAGCGGTCGATGAGTGGAGTAATAGTAGTAGATGCAGGCAGGAGTCGGTCTACTTGTCTTGAACGTGATACCTATATACATGATCATACCTAGATATTCTCATAACTATGCTCAATTCGGTCAATTGCACAACAGTAATTCATTCACCCACAGTAAAATACTTATGCTCTTGAGAGAAGCCACTAGTGAAACCTATGGCCCCTGGTCTATCTTCATCATATTAATCTTCCAATACTTAGTTATTTCCTTTGCTTTTACTTTGCTTTTATTTTACTTTGCATCTTTATCATAAAAATACCAAAAATATTATCTTATCATATCTATCAGATCTCACTCTCGTAAGTGACTGTGAAGGGATTGACAACCCCTTATCGCGTTGGTTGCGAGGAGTTATTTCCTTTGTGCAGGTACGAGGGACTCGTGCGTAGCCTCCTACTGGATTGATACCTTGGTTCTCAAAAACCGAGGGAAATACTTACGCTACTTTGCTGCATCATCCTTTCCTCTTCGGGGAAATCCAACGCAGTGCTCAAGAGGTAGCATATGGGTTTCCGGAATAGTGTTTGCCTGGGGGCCGGACTGCTCATGGCCCCCGTCGTTAGTCTTCATGGGGGTTGAACCCCCCCCCCCCATGTTCTCGGCAGCCGAGGCGTCACCCTCTGGCGCCATCTTGGCGGCTTCCCTCACCTCTCCGTGGCCCGGAGAGGCCCTTCGGGACAACACCTCGATGTCATCCGCGACGGTTGGCGGAGAGGCTTGCGGAGGCGTCTCAGTCTCCACCATCTCTGGTGCCAGAGAGTTCCCCTCGGATAGCGACGGTTGGGGGAGGTCATGAGCAGGGCTGAAATACACACAACATAACATGTTACATGAAAAGCAGAGAAGACCGAATACTTGTAATAAAACCTTTGGTGCTTACGATTCGGCCAGGGGCTTTGCCCAGGGGCGCCTCTTGGGGATGTGTTCGGCGTCTGAGTCTGAACCATCCGAGAGGGTTATATTCCCCCTCTTGGACACCCCGTCCTCCGGGTCTGTGGAGGCTGCCCTTTTCTTTTTCCTCCCCTTGAGGGGAGAGCCACTTTCCACCTCCTCCTTCTCTTCGTCTTCATCTCCCTCGTGGGAGGAGGGGGCTTCAGGCTCTCCGAATACGGCGTCTGAAGTACCTTTACGGTGGAGGCCGCCCTTGGCCTCTTTGCTCTTCTTCTTGGCCTTCTTCTCTGGCGCCTGATAGGGCGCCAGAACCAGCATCTTCGTGAGCTAGGGTATGGCCGGATCTTCAGGCAGCGGAGCTGGACACTTGATCCGCTCCACCTTCATTGTCCAGCCCTATAAGAGGAATGTAAACTCATTATGCCTAAGAATTTATGGACCGAAGTGTATATTCAAATAGAACATTTACCTCAATAGCCGAATTTGCGCTATCAAGGCTGATGTCTTTAGTCTTCTTCGACCACGACTTCTGGGCCTTGAAGAGCAGCTTCCAGATCTCTTCGTGCATTGTACCGAAGAAGTGCTGCAGGGTCCGGGGACCTTCCGGATTGAACTCCCACATATGGAGAAGCGGCGCTGGCAGGGGAGGATCCGACGGAAAAGCATCACCTGAATCACGTCAGTGAGACTGGTGTTTTTGCTTATCATGTTTTTGATGCGCTTTTGCAGTGTCATCACTTCCGCGGTAGATCCCCAATCCATATCTTTGCTGGTCCATGATGTGAGCTGCATAGGGGGTCTGGATCTAAACTCAGGAGTGGCTGCCCATGCGGCACCACGGGGTTCGGTGATGTAGAACCACTCCTGATTCCATACATTTACGGTCTCCACGCAGGCCCCTTTGAGCTAGCTGGTGTTGGGGAGCTTGCTCACCATGGCGCCGCCATAGTCCGCGTGCTGCCCGTGGACCACCTTTGGCTTCACGTTGAAGACCTTGAGCCATAGGCCGAAGTGTGGGGGGATGCGGAGAAGCGCCTCGCACACGACGATAAACGCCGAGAAGTGGAGGAAGGAATTTCGGGCTAGATCATGACAATCTAGCCCGTAATAGAACATGAGGCCGTGGACGAAGGTGTGGATAGGAAACCCTAGCCCGCGGAGGAAGTGGGGGATGAACACAACCCTTTCGCCGGGCTCCAGAGTGGGGATGACCTGCTTCTTGGTCGGAAGCATGTGCGCGACATCCGTAGTCAAGTACCCCGCCTCCCGGAGCTCCTTGATGTCCTTCTCCGTGATGGAGGAGGCCACCCACTTGCCCTGTGAGCCGGATCCAGACATGGCTGGAGAGGTTGGTGGCGGTAGGAAAGATTAAAGCTTGGGCGCTGGAGCTTGAGGATGGGAAGCCGGAGAAGGAAGAAGGTGTGGGGTGAAAAGTGGGATCTTTATCCACTTATATAGGCAGTGAATATCAAGCGCCCCCTCCCCTTAAGCCTTAAAACTCGCCTGTTCCCAAGGGGTCGTGCGAATGGCACGATTGGATTACCCAAACCCATATTGATGAGGGTCCCGCAATAAGTGGACACAATCTCTGCTTTGACAAGGCATGTCAATAGAGGCCGCGCCTTGAAACGCCAAGCGGGAGGCCAAAAAACGGTTTGAAATGATAAAAAGGCCAGACGTGGCGTTTCGCCGAAAAAAGTTGTTAGTTGACAAAGCTTATTTTGATTAAGCATTTTGCCTTCATGGTTGTGGGTTGTGACTGTTATACAGAGCCAGATACAGTTCTTTTATTCAGAAGAATGCTTTGAAGTAATCGAAGGAGGAACCCGCCATGCAATGCCGAAGACAATCTACGTGCCGAACACATCGTCATTGGAGACTGGTTCAGGGGCTACTGAGGGAGTCCTGGATTAAGGGGTCCTCGAGTGTCCGGGCTGTGTGATATGGGCCGGACAGATGGGTCATGAAGATACAAGGTAGAAGGCCTTCCCCCGTGTCCAGATAGGACTCTCCTTTGCGTGGATGGCAAGATTAGTGTCTGGATGAATATTTTCCTTCCCCTGTAAACCGACTCTGTACAACCCTAGGCCCCTCCGGTGTCTATATAAACTAGAGGGGTTAGTCCATAGAGGCTATTAGAATTCATATAGGGTAGACATCTAGGGTTTAGCCATTACAATCTCTGATAACCCCTATACTCATCAAATACAATCAAGCAGGACGTAGGGTTTTACCTCCATTAAGAGGGCCTGAACCTGGGTAAACATCGCGTTCCACGTGTCCCTTGTTACCTTCAATCCTCAGAAGCACAGTTCGGGACCCCCTACCCGTGATCGACCAGTTTTAACACCGACAACTGGCTTGACACCTTGATCTCCATCGTAGTGTCGTTGTCGTCTCGCCAACTATTGCTTCTACAACTATCGCCACCGCATAGTGATAAAGTAAAGCAATTACATGGCGATTGCATTTCATACAATAAAGTGACAACCATAAGGCTCCTGCCAGTTGCCGATAAATTTTACAAAACATGATCATCTCATACAATAACTTATATCACATCATGTCTTGACCATATCACATCACAACATGCCCTGCAAAAATAAGTTAGACGTCCTCTACTTTGTTGTTGCAAGTTTTACGTGGCTGCTACGGGTGTCGGTGTCAGAACCGGAGAATCTCGGGTAGGGGGTCCCGAACTGTGCATCTAGGCCGGATGGTAACAGGAGGCAAGGGACACGATGTTTTACCCAGGTTCGGGCCCTCTTGATGGAGGTAAAACCCTACGTCCTGCTTGATTAATATTGATGATATGGGTGTTACAAGAGTAGATCTACCACGAGATCAGAGAGGCTAAACCCTAGAAGCTAGCCTATGGTATGATTGTATGTTGTGATTGTGTCCTACGGACTAAAACCCTTCAGTTTATATAGACACCGGAGAGGGTTAGGGTTAGACAAGGTCGGTTACAAAGGAGGAGATATCCATATACGTATTGCCTAGCTTGCCTTCCACGCCAAGTAGAGTCCCATCCGGACACGGGACGAAGTCTTCAATCTTGTATCTTCATAGTCTAACAATCCGGCCAATGGAGATAGTCTGGCTGTCCGGAGACCCCCTAATCCAGGACTCCCATAGTAGCCCCTGAACCAGGCTTCAATGACGACGAGTCCGGCGTGGAGTATTGTCTTCGGCATTGCAAGGCGGGTTCCTTCTCCGAATACATGATAGAAGAAGTTGAATACGAGGATAGTGTCCGACCCTGCAAAATAAATTCCACATTCCACCGTAGAGAGAATAATGTTTTCGCAGATCTGATTCGCTAGCTTGTTTTGGCAACACGACGTTACGTCATGGCCCGGTGATTATTCAAACCGTTTCTTTTAACAAGCTCCACACATAACGCGAGGCGGTTTCGTGACACGTCTTGCCGAAGCGGAGATCGTGCTCCCCCAATTACGGGATTCTCATTAATGCGGTCATGGGTAACCCAACCGTGTCTAGGACTCCTAGATTATAGGCAAGTCCTAAACGGCTACGGAGAGGACGCTTGATATTCACCCTCTTTATAAAGGGACGAGGTTTTTGCTTTTTCCCTCTCGTGCTCAATCAAACCCTTCCCCTGCCTCGAGTTCTAACACCCAAAGCCCAGGTTAGGTGCTCCGGATCTACAATCATGTCCGGATCCATCCTTCAAGGCTGATGGATGCCCTCCTCTGTTACGGAAGAGGACATTAAGAAGTTGAGGGAGGCTAGATACCTGACCGCCGAGGTTTCGCATCGGCTGCCTGCTCGAGGGCGGGTCATCCCTACTCCCGAACCCAACGAGAACGTTGTGTTCGTCTCCCACTTCCTCCGAGGTCTAGGCCTCACTCTGGATCCTTCCGTCAGGGGCTTGATGTTCTATTACGGGCTAGATTTCCATGATCTAGCTCCAGACTCCTTTCTCCACATCACGACATTTATTGTCGTGTGTGAGGCCTTCCTCCGTGTGACCCCTCACTTCGGCCTATGGCTCAAGACCTTTGAAGTACAACCGAAGATGATCGAGGGGTAACATGCAGCGTGTGGAGGTGCATCAATAGGCAAGATGGCAGGAGCTCCATGGCCGAAAGGTTCCTTTCCAGAGGTGTCTGAATTATGGCAACGGGAGTGGTTTTACGTCATGGCTCCCAGAAGTGCCAAGTGGGCGGCTGCCCCCGCTTTCCGCTCGGACCCCCACCACAGCTGATGTCATGGATTAGTAGGGGTCTGAGCTGGGGTCCAGCCAAGGACGTGCCTATACTGCAAAGCCGCATCTGAGATCTCTTCGAGGGAGATTTTAATTTGGTTGCGGTAATACAAGTTATGCTGGTTCGTCAAGTCCGGCCTTGCAAACGCTGGCCCCTGCGCTTGTGGGAGTTCAACCCAGAGGGACCACGTGCCATTCAAAGTTTCCTCGGCCTGACGCACGAGGAGATGTACAAGTCATTCTTCGGACCTCAAGTGGAATGTCCGGATATCACCGAGGACGTGGGCCTGAGCAGTAACCGCGCCGCCGAACAAGTAAGAATCCTCTAGACGAACACGCTGTCTTTTATTCGAAGTTATTTCTGAGAGTTCGCTTTTTGACCAGGACTGGCTAACAAAGGCGAAGATGATTCGGTGTTTGGCCCCCCTCCCTGAGGGTTTGGAAAATCTGGTATTGGAGAAGATGCTCGAGGTCGCACCTTGCCCGGAGCCCTTGAAGGAAGATACCGAGGGGGATAATATGGGCGGACGCGGGCCCCCATCGCTACCCGCTCCAACTGAGGGAACGAACGTCTCCACGAAGGAGGACAATCGGGAGAGGAAAAGGACTACTTCCGAGGATCCGGAAGCCGAAGCCTCCAAACGGGAGAAGAGGTCTCCCACAGAGGGTCCTTCCTTGGGGAGTGCTTTTGCCGCACAGAGTCCGCGGGGGGGTCAGCCCTCCAACGAGTCGTAAGTGATCCAAAATATTTTAACAGTAAGGGTATGCTGTTTTTTTCCTCTAGGAAAATAACCACCGCATATATCTTGCAGTTCGGGCCTCAGCCCCTCTCAAATGACCTCGTCTTCGGGGGATCTTCTTCCAGAGATGATGGAGAGCGAAACGCCTTCCCCAGACTCCTCCGCTCCAGAAGCGGGCGACCCCGAAGTGTCGTTGCGGAGGGCCTCTCCAGATCCGGTGAGGCCAGAAGATAATCCCATAGACCCCCGAAGTCCCCAGTGTCCAGCTCCTGAAGAGAGCATACGAAAGAGTCCGGCACCGTCTGGTGTGCAGTCGGACGTTCTAAGGGAGTTGGTGGGGCGAGCGGCCATCCCAGAAGAGCACGGTACGCTGATGGGTACGGTGATGGAGAGAATCTCGTCCGCTGAAAGCGGATTACATGAAGCCTTTATGAGTCTATTGACAGGCTTTGAGGTATGTGAGATAATATGTGATAGTACTGCACATGTTAGGTGTGCCCTGTGTAGATAGTAGCCCCTGAGACTCTAGTTGTCGTCAAGAACGGCGGCGAACAGAGGATCATATTCCCAGGCAATAACCAAACTGCCTCTATGTGCAGGTGGTGGAAGCTCCGGTGGCTAGCCGGACTAGTGAGTTTGCCCAATTAAAACGACAACTGGATGCGGCAGACGCCGACATCGAGCTTGTTAACAAGAGGCTTGACGAGGCACATGGTAAGTGTTATTATCCGGTGAACGCCACATAGTAAGAGCAGCATAATGCCAGTATCTTTAATATGTTGTGACAGCAGATGGAGCTGCCACCGTGGAAGTCTTGCGGGCGGAACTTGCCCGAGCCAAGGAACAAGCGAGGATTAGTAATGCGGCTGCTTTGAAGGCAGCCGAAGAGTTGAAAGCCGAGAAGGCCACACATTCCAAGAGCCAGGAGAAGATGGCCAAGATCACCGTAGAATTAAAAGACACTGCCAACCGTTGATGGTTCCTTGAGAAAGAAAACCGAGCGAAGGCAACGGACCTTGAGAACGCCGTGGCGGCGGACAAAGACACTCGTTCTGCTATGAGAGCGAAGAAGGAGGAGCTGCGGGAAGCCGGGGATATTACGGCTGGGAAACCCTTCATGTTATGGAGGAAGTTCGGAGATCCACGGTATGCCCCTTTGGATCGGCTGTGGAGTTCGGCAGATGCGTATATGGATTTGGCGGCGAGCGCTGCCGATGCAGCCAAGTACTTCCAAGGTCAGGCAGATCGTGAAGTGGACAAGCTGTTCTAGACGCAATTCCACGTTCCAGAGCGTCCGCTTTCATTGACTGACCAGCTAGCCCAATGGGCCGAACTAAATAGGTTGTCTGGACTCGCCATGAGGTCTGTTGAGGATCAGCTATGGCCAAAAAGGCCAAAGCCGAACAGCTATTTCAGCCTAGTGCAGCAGTTCCTTGATGCGGTGCCGCGCATTAATACGATGAAGAGGTCGGCGTGCATAGAAGGCTCGCGGATGGCCCTTGCCCGTGTTAAAGCATACTGGGTGGAGATGGACGCTACCACTGTTGCGGCGCAGGGTTTGGCCATAGGCCGGGTGGCTGTCGAGCACTATTTCGAGGAGGTTCTCGAGGGTTCTCGTTTGATAGAGGCCCAGTGCTCGAAAAATATTATGTTTGAGTGATATGTATTCTCATTGTAAGCACAATGCTTTTATGAATTTTTTATAAGGTTATTTTTATACTTTTGCCTGAAAGTAGTACGATGCCTCATGTGCGGCCGTTTATGTATACCTGTGTATAACCTGAAAGATTGCAGCCGTCGGCTTCAACCCCCACGCATAAATTGCGGGGGTGCTCGCAAAAAACGCGTGTTCACACTTAACCCAATGTCTTGGTCCTATTAAGGAGGTGATAGCGTAGCGAGCGAGGCAACCGTACAATAATGCTTTAACACTTTCACTTAGCCATAGGAGTTTGACAATGGGGCTACTAGATAGCCCCTGGTGGCTCCGCACTCTCCCGATCGCGGGGTGCGTACATGCCTGGCCGGAAAATGGCCCTTCGTTAAGGCGGAGGAATTCTAACATTCCGATAGGTCACCGAGTGGTTGACCAGTCTCACGCTATATCATGACAGTCAGTTTTCGGCTTTCTCTACTGAGGTGCTTGTCCGAATGAACCAGGGCACAATCACAGTAGTTCTCCTGGTGCTACCTTAGCCGGTAAAGCGGAACATAAGGCACCAAAACACAGGAGCCGGGCAAACCCAACATTTGACCAAAGACAATGATTCGGAGCTGATGCATATAAGGCCAAACTCGCGATGCTGAACACTCCCTATGGTATTCGGTCTTTATGGTATAAACCGGGCCTAAATAGTGCCCTTCGCAACAAGCCCCTTGTGTCCAGGTACGTGCATTATTCTGACGTGGCCACATGCCAAGACGCCAGCATCCTTCTCAACTGTGCTGAGAATTCGGTGGATATGTATCAACAAGAGACAGTAAAAAAAGGTTTACGCAGGGTCTTAATCTAAAAAGAATCCTTGGAGTGGGTCCCTGCTGCACGTCTGCGCCTGTGTCTCCGTTGTGCCGTATCCTGGACGGGTGTAGCACGATGATTATCTGTAAAAGAGAGGAGCTTAGGTGAAAAAGCTGTCGTGCAAAAAGATAGTTTTTTAAAGAAATCATGTATAATTCAAGGTAAGTAAGAATTGCCACTTGTCTGCGCACGTTGAGCCCCTTGTATTTGTAATAGGGGTGTGATCATTGATCCGGTATAAATTGCATATAGCTTCACCGGACTCGTCTAACCGTGTCCGAGGTCGTGACGACCTGCTAAATGCTTTAGTTGGTGAGGTCGTTTTTAGTGTGCGGCTGCCAGGGCAGCAGCATGCTCTTCGGCGCGCAGAGATCGCTTAATACTTCCGTTCACTGTAATGATACCACGTGGACCGGGCATCTTGAGTGTGAGGGAAGCGTAGTGTGGTATTGCATTAAAGCAAGCGAAAGCTTCGTGTTTGAGTAGTGCTTGATAGCCACTTTGGAACGGAGCGGTGTGGAAGGTTAAATGTTTGCTACGGAAGTTATCGGGGAAGCCGAATATAAGTTTTAGTAGCAGGGAGCCCGTGCAATGAGCCCCTGGGCCTGGCGTTACTCCTTTAAAGGTAATATTGCTATGACAAATTTTTGTTGGGTCTATCCCCATTTCACGGATTGTATCCTGGTATATCAGGTTTAGACTGCTGCCACCGTCCATCAGGACTCGTGTGAAGTGGTATCCGTCAATTATTGGCTCTAATACCAGGGAAGCCCATCCTGCACGCCGGATACTTGCTGAGTAATCACGATGGTCGAAAGTGATCGGTTGAGACGACCAGTGGCAGGACTCCGCAGTAATAGGCCTTCGGGCATATTTTTCTTGGGAGTGCCGTTTTGTTTCTTCCATTGATCACGTGTAACACGTCTACTGTTTTGACTTCTGGTGGAAATTTCTTTTGTTCCCCATTGTCTTCCTTGAGAGGCTCATCCTCATCTTCGCTTGGTGTATCCTCCCCCTTGTGTACGGTGTTGAGCTTGCTGGACTGCTTGAAGACCCAACATTCTCTATGGGTATGATTTGCTAGTTTGCCAGGGGTGCTATGGACCTGACATATTTGGTCCAGAATTTTGTTTAGGCTGGACAGTTTGTCTCTGGCACCTTTAGGGTACGGCTTTTGCTGACCTGGCCGAGAGCTTTTGAATCCGGCGTTTACTGTCGTGCTCTACGTGTTGTCTCCTTTATTCCGGCGTTTGTTATTGCTGTTGCGCCGTGATTTCCCGTTTCCATCTCTAACTTTAGATGCACTGGGGTCACTGGAGCTGCATCGGGCTAGCCAGCTGTCTTCACCCGCGCAAAAGCGGGTCATGAGTCTTGTTAATGCTGCCATTGTTCTTGGTTTTTCTTAGCCTAGGTGTTGGGCAAGCCATTCATCATGGACGCTGTGCTTAAAAGCTGCCAAGGCTTCGGCATCCGGACAGTCGACAATTTGGTTCTTTTTAGTAAGAAACCTGTTCCAAAGCTTTCGGGCTGACTCTCCGGGCTGTTGAGTTATATGACTCAAATCATCCGCGTCCGGAGGTCGGACATAAGTCCCTTGAAAGTTTGCCCGAAAAGCGTCTTCGAGCTCTGCCCAGCTTCCAATGGAGTTTTCGGGGAGGCCTTTAAGCCAATGACGAGCTGGCCCTTTGAGTTTGAGTGGTAAGTACTTGATGGTGTGGAGATCATCTCCTCGAGCCATATGGATGTGGAGGATATAGTCCTCGATCCAGACCCCAGGGTCTGTTGTTCCGTCATATGCCTCTATGTTTACAGGTTTGAATCCCTCTGGAAATTCATGATCCAGCACCTCATCGATGAAACATAGGGGGTGCGCGGCACCCCTGTATCTGGGTGTACCGCGTTGTTCGGATGTTTGTTGTGTTATATCGTATGCTGGGGCGCGCTTGTGTGGTCCATAGATGGATCTGGTTGCGTTGTCCTTTTGGTGCAAACCCTCGCGTGAATCGCGTATTGTCTTGTGAGTGGCATTGTTTGCCGCTCTATGTTGGTCGTGAGGTCGTCTATCCGGCCAGGTGGCTGTTTTGATTTTTGGTTGTGAGGGGTCTGAGGCCTCCTCATTGAATTCAGGTAGCAACTTCCGCTTTGGGTAGCTCTTGGTGGGGGCGATTGTCGCCGTACTTCGCTGCTATGTTGAGTACTTTACTCCATCTGATTTGGAGTGTGTCCTGCACAGCCTTGATCCTTTGCTTCTGCTTTTTCAGACTCCTCGTGGTGGCAACAAGCCTTTGACGGACATTCTGCTGCTCCGGGTGCCTGTCCGGCGTTGTGTCGTCCGGACTATTATCTTTGACAGAATTGGTTTGTTTGGTTTGATTCTCCATATTGCCGTGGTCCGGCAGTGGTTCGCCCTACTCCAATGTTGGGTCTGTGTGATCGTTATTTCTGGCGATGCGCGATTTGGGGTGGCGCTTGCATCGCCGCTTTGACTGCTTCTCGAGGGAACAAGCCTTCGGTGCGTCCTTCCGTTCCTCGTCGTCGTCTTCTTTTGGTGTGTCCACCATGTATACGTCATATGATGAAGTGGACGTCCAGCGCCCTGTGGGCGGTGGTTCCTCTTCGCCTCCCGCATCGTTGTCCATACCGTCGATGTCTTCGGAGTCGAAGTCGAGCATGTCGGTTGAGTCATCGACAGTGGCTATTAAGTGGGTGGTGGGTGGGCGTCGAATTTCTTCGTCGTCCGCATCCCAATCATGTTGGCCGTAATACGGCCAGGGCACTCCTGACAAAGAGAGAGACCTTAGTGAATTCAGAATGTCGCTGAAGGGCGAGTGCTGAAAGATATCCGCGGCGGTGAATTCCATGATCGGCGCCCAATCGGATTCGACAGGCAGGGGCGCGGATGGTTCGGGGTCCGAAAGAGAGTCCGGCACCTTGGAGTCACGGGCTGCGCAGAGGATTATGCTGGTGTTCAGCTCGATCGCCATTGAGACTGCAGCCCCTGAGGCGGTGTCTAACCACCCGTCCTCAATTGGCGCAGTTGGCTCTGAACTAAGGGTCGGAGCTGATGCGGCCGCGGCTTCTGGGGTACTGTTCAACGGTAGAGCTAGGTCATACCCATCGTGACAGTGGGGCGCGCCCGGCTGTGGCTCGAATTCGTCAAAGATCAAGTCTCCGCGGATGTCGGTCGTGTAGTTCAAACTTCC
Source organism: Triticum dicoccoides (assembly GCF_002162155.2). NCBI lineage: Eukaryota > Viridiplantae > Streptophyta > Magnoliopsida > Poales > Poaceae > Triticum > Triticum dicoccoides. Next base: position 451,955,935 of record NC_041384.1, read on the forward strand.
AAATCTGACCTGGTGGCCAGGGGCGTAGCTTTCAATCTGCTGCAGATGGCCAAGCGAATTAGCCCGCAGTGCAAAGCCGCCGAATACGAAGATCTGTCCGGGGAGGAAAGTCTCACCCTGGACCACATCGCTATTGATAATAATAGGAGCCATCAAGCCTAACGGTGACGACACAGAGGAACTCTCAATGAAAGCACCAATGTCGGTGTCAGAACCGGCGGATCTCGAGTAGGGGGTCCCGAACTGTGCATCTAGGCCGGATGGTAACAGGAGGCAAGGGACACGATGTTTTACCCAGGTTCGAGCCCTCTTGATGGAGGTAAAACCCTACATCCTGCTTGATTAATATTGATGATATGGGTGTTACAAGAGTAGATCTACCACGATATCAGGGAGGCTAAACCCTAGAAGCTAGCCTATGGTATGATTGTATGTTGTGATTGTTGTCCTACGGACTAAAACCCTTCGGTTTATATAGACACCGGAGAGGGTTAGGGTTACACAAGGTCGGTTATAAAGGAGGAGATATCAATATACGTATTGCCTAGCTTGCCTTCCACGCCAAGTAGAGTCCCATCCAGACACGAGACGAAGTCTTCAATCTTGTATCTTCATAGTCTAACAATCCGGCCAATGGAGATAGTCAGACTGTCCGCAGACCCCCTAATCCAAGACTCCCACAACGGGCTTCTAGAAAGAACCATTCTTACCTATGCATCAAATCCACAACAATTTTTCGTCAAGTGTGATGTTTTAACCTTCAACTAGGACCTGTCGTAGTCAAATTCGATTCAACTAAAGTTGGATAAACAGACACCCGCCAGCAACCTTTATGCAAAACAAGTTGCATGTCTGTCGGTGGAACCGGTCCATGAACGTGGTCATGTAAGGTTGGTCCGGGCCGCTTCATTCGACAGTACCGCCGAATCAAAATAAGACGTTGGTGGTAAGCAGTATGACTATTATCGCCCACAACTCTTTGTGCTCTACTCGTGCAAATCATCTATGCATAGACCTGGCTCTGATACCACTGTTGGGGAAGGAAGCATGCAATTACAAAAAATTCCTACGATGATGCAAGATCTATCTAGGAGATGCATAGCAACGAGAGGGGGAGAGTGTGTCCACGTACCCTTGTAGACCGAAAGCGGAAGCGTTAGGTTAACGCGGTTGATGTAGTCGAACGTCTTCACGATCCAACCAATCTAGTACCGAACGTACGACACCTCCGAGTTCAGCACACGTTCAGCTCGATGACGTCCCTCAAACTCTTCATCCAGCAGAGAGTCGAGGGAGAGTTTCTTCAGCACGATGGCATGGTGACGGTGATGGTGATGTGATCCGTGCAGGGCTTCACCTAAGCACTACGATGTTATGACCGGAGGAGTAAACTGTGGAGGGGGCACCGTACACGGCTAAGAGAATAATTGATGTGCTTTGGGGTGCCCCCTACCCCCGTATATAAAGGAGGGGAGGAGGCGGCCGGCCTAGAGGGCCGCGCCATGGGGGAGTCCTACTAGGACTCCTAGTCAGGGAGTCCTAGTAAGACTCCCCTTTCCTTTTCCGGAGTGGGAAAGGGGGAAAGAGAGAAAGGGAAAGGGGGTGCCGCCCCTCCCCTAGTCCAATTCAGACTCCCATAGGGGGGCGCGGCCACCCCTTGTGGGCTTTCCCCTCTCTCTACCGTGGCCCATGAGGGCCATGACTTCCCCCGGGGGTTCCGGTAACCCCTCCGTACTCCGGAAAAATACCTGAACCACTCGAAACCGTTCCGGTGTCCGAATACCATCTTCCAATATATCAATCTTTACCTCTCAACCATTTCGAGACTCCTCATCATGTCTGTGATCTCATCCGGGACTCTGAACAAACTTCGGTCACCAAAACACATAACTCATAATACAAATCGTAATCGAACGTTAAGCGTGCAGACCCTATGGGTTTGAGAACTATGTAGACATGACCGAGACACATCTCTGATCAATAACCAATGCGGAACCTGGATTCTCATATTGGTTCCTACATATTCTACGAAGATCTTTATCGGTCAAACCACAATGACAACATACGTTATTCCCTTTGTCATCGGTATGTTACTTGCCCGAGATTCGATCGTTGGTATCATCATACCTTGTTCAATCTCGTTACTGGCAAGTCTCTTTACTCATTCCGTAATGCATCATCCCACAACTAACTCATTAGTCACATTGCTTGCAAGGCCTATAGTGATGTGCATTACCGAGAGGGCCCAAAGATACCTCTCTGATACTCGGAGTGACAAATCCTAACCTTGATCTATACCAACCCAACAAACACCTTCGGAGACACCTATAGAGCATCTTTATAATCACCCAGTTACGTTAAGACGTTTGATAGCACACAACGTGTTCCTCCGGTATTCGGGAGTTGCATAATCTCATAGTCAGAGGAATATGTATAAGTCATGAAGAAAGCAATAGCAATAAAACTTAACGATCATTATGCTAAGCAAACGGATGGGTCTTGTCCATCACATCATTCTCTAATGATGTGATCCAGTTCATCAAATGACAACACAATTCTATGGTTTAGGAAACTTACCATCTTTGATTAATGAGCTAGTCAAGTAGAGGCATACTAGGGACACTTTGTTTTGTCTATGTAGCCACACATGTATCAAGTTTTAGGTTAATACAATTCTAGCATGAATAATAAACATTTATCATGGTATAAGGAAATATAAATAACAACTTTATTATTGCCTCTAGGGCATATTTCCTTCATGTTGTTGGTGCATTCTAAAATTAGTTAGGGGCATTTTAGAAATTCTCACAAGTGGGAATTCTTCATGAAAAATATCAGTGCAATATTTGAAATATTATGAACATTTTAGTTTTGACATTTGAAAACTTCAATTATTTGAATTTATCTTAATATTTGAATTTGATCCGGTTTCGAATCAACGTGAGTTTAACAACAGTAATCGTGATGATGTGGCATCATTAGCAGAGGATTACTATAACTTAATTATCCAGGCGTCACAAATATCCTCCACTACAAGAAATCTCATCCCGAGATTTAGGAGGCAGAAGGAAACAAAACAGGGTATTCATCACGAAGACGATCCTCGCATTCCCAAGTGGCTTCATCTGCAGAATGATTTGACCACTCAACTTTAAGAATGTTGATAGCCCTCTGACAGGTGCGACGTTCAACTTGATAGAGAACACGGAGTAGATGCTCTTTGTAAGTGAGATCATTAGTGAGATCATCTTGCAGGGGTTGAGCTTTATAAGCCATGTGGTTGCTACAATGAGACTTGCGACACCGGGCATCAGCCACAACATTAGTCTTGCCAGGGGTATAAGAAATACCATAGTCATAGTTTGTAATTGTTTTCATACATTGCTGCTAACTGATATCCAAATCTAGCTGATTAAACAGATACTTCAGACTTTAATGATCGGATGAAGATCTTGCAATGATTACCAAAAAGGAAACGTCGCCACAACTTTGGTGCAAACTTAACTGCGGCAATTTTAAGGCCATGGCCTGGGTAGTTCTTTCGAAAAGGCATCTTGGAATTCACAAACGACTAGAGTGTTTTCAATTCTCACAAAGGGAGAAGCATTTCACGCATTCAAGGAATAAATCCATGCTTTGGCATTTCGAACAAGATGAGCATGGTAGCTTACTATCTCACTTGTAGGATGTAGTAGATGGACATTTATAGTGGGACAAATGGTAGAAGCGGTCTATGTTTTCAAACATTCCATTCCCAGAATGAGATAATTATTGGATGACTTCAAAACAATGGGAAAACATGGAATTCCAGCCCTTCAAATTCAACGGGGACATTGTGACTAACCATGGTGGTTCGACAGTGGCCCGTGGAATGTAGCTTGGAATTTCGGCCAAGTGATGGCAGTTACAAAAGGTAAGGAATGCTGGTGGCGGTCCCACCATTGAGCATCGGGGCCTTTCAGGTAGTAAGCTGCGAAGGTGACATAGTTGGCAGGGGCTACACTAGCAGACTCCAACTCGAAAGTGATGTCACGGAGCCAGTCATCAGCATCAAGGGGATGAGTTGAGCTGTGGTAGATGACATGGTTGAGACACGCAAAGTCATGCAGAGTCACCAGGGTTCGTTGCGGATTCATATTGGGACGCGGAAACTAAGCCACGACTCTTTTCATGAACTGGCGATTCAGCTCAACTAATGTATCTTTCCGGCCATGAATTCGGGTGGTGGTGGATTGTTGCCACCATGGTCACGACCAGCGGGTCTAATCAACCTGCTTAAATGCAACAGGGGGTAGTTTAGCAAGGGGTGGAGCAAGTGTATGGAGTCATTCATGATGTAACTTGAGCAATGAGCAAAGGCGCAGTATGTACAAATAAGTAGTCATTGAAGACATACCGATACATATACGAAGCCAATTACACGTTGTTTGTATGAGTTCGGACAAGAGAAACATCCTAAACATACTAGGCGGCATGCATGCACGCGATGGAGGGGTACAACAACAGGACATAGTAAAAGCTACTTCATCGTCGAAGATAACCACTAGAGTGAGGGATTTGCAAGTGACGATGCAGGGTGCCCTCAATAAGAGGATCCTGCGGTTAGTGAAAATTGTGAACCAGATCTTGGCCCTCAATTTGAGAAAGGAGTAATACAAACCGTCGGGTGGATGTGATCACGAGAACCTAATGTTAGCAAATCATTTAACCCGAATAGAAGAGAGATTAAAATCCGAGAGTAAGGACGAGGAATAAAAGATCCTAATATTACCCAATAGGGACGTGGGCCCGTAAGCCACACAGCCATGTTGGTAAAACAATTTTTCAAAGACTAGACTCAACTTCGGCCAAGGAGTTGGAAAGGGGGTTCCTACAAGAAGTCGGCTCTGATACCAACTTGTGACGCCCCTGATTCGACCGTACACTGATCATACACCCAAATGTGTACGATCAAGATCAAGGACTCACGGGAAGATATCACAACCCAACTCTAGACACAAATAAAATAATACAAGCTTCATATTACAAGGCAGGGGCCTCAAGGGCTCGAATACACAAGAGTCAGCGGAAGCAACAATATCTGAGTACAAACATAAGTTAAACAAGGATGCCTTAAGAAGGCAAGAAGAAAAGCAACAACGATCGAAGATGCAATGCCTCCTGCCTGGGACCTCCTAGCTACTCCTGGTCGTCGGCGATCTCTGCTCAGTAGTAGGCAACCTCCGGGTAGTAGTAGTAGTCGACTGGTGTAGCATCTGGCTCCTGGGATCCACCATCTGGTTGCAACAACCGGAAATAAGAAAGAAGGGGAAAACGGGTAGCAAAGCAATCATGAGTACTCATCCAAAGTACTCGCAAGTATCAGATATATACTAAGTATGCATTGGTATCAAATGGAAGGTTTGTATCTGTGGACTGAACTGCAGAATACCAGCATGGAGGGGGAAGGCCTAGCCTATTGAAGACTAGCATCTTCAAGCAGCTCCAAGCATCTTGCAGCAAGTAGAAGAGTAAAGAATAGAAATTTATAATTAACAAGCATATTGTAGCATTAATGCCCAAAGATCCTTCCTCGACTCCCTGCGAGAAAGCAATCCCGGAGCCAACATATCCATCACATGTCACGAGTAACCAGTTCTAGTTGTAATAGATCAGGATACAAGTCTAAACGTCCATTACCGTGGACACGGTATTCGAATAGATGACTTCCCTGTAGGGGTGCACCACGTTACCCAACATGCTTGATTACTCTGGCCGGACACACTTTTTTGAGTTAATGCCCGGCCTCGGAAGATTAACACGTCACGGTCCTACCTAGGCTTAGCAGAGAGGTCCCCGCCGGTCTACATCCTAAGCACTCTGGGGTCTTGGGCCCATCGCCTGTTGCACTCCGGGTCGTTGTGTGACAAGTCGGGACGAGAACCACCTCATCATGGATGGCACTGGCCCGACAGGCCCACAATGCTGAACTGGACGTCTGACAAAGCTTCGGCTGATACTACGACGCCGAGGCCCATAACTATTCCCACGTGGTGGTTTGTGCGTAAAGGCCATAGGTCAACTCAGAACAAATACCCAAACCTGTTAGTGCATTATTAAAAGAAGTGACGGCTGTGGGAACAAGTCCGGAGCTACCAGCCCCTCTTGGGTGATACCGCTAAACATCAAGGGGGAAACTCCTCGGGTGCTCTCCGGGCCTGCCCGACTTTCACAAAGGTCTCAAGTAAAGTCAAGGTAACCGTGTTTCCAAACATCAAGGGGGAAACCCCGAGAAATCACCCTCGGTGTATTCCACTCGATGTGATCGTCAAGGCGAACTAAGAGGAATCACCCTCGAGGTTCACACTTGAGGGGTTGCACGACAGAGTCGTATCGGGAGTGGTGAAGGAGGAATCACCCTCGATGACCAGAACCGAATAGCTACACTACAGAGATCTCATCAGGAGTAATGTACGAGGTATCACCCTCGGCACTCGATAGTAACTCTGTAGAGTCGAGCAACAAAAAGGGGCGTGATGTGATGTGAGGTGTCGGGCTCTGGTCGTCGATCACGTTGATCGAGTTGTCGATGATGAAGCAGGAGTGACAAGGACAAGGTGGGGGTCACTGATGGACCACTATCCAACCTACGCTAAGCAGTTTAGGATAAGCATGTAAGGTAGAATAGTAGGTTACAAAAGCAGGCTATGCATCAGAATAGGAGGAATCGATAATAGTAGCAAAATATAATGCATGCATGACAGAGAATGGATTGGGCGATATCGGAGTGATCAAAGGGGGGGCTTGCCTGTAAGCTCTGCTGAATCGGAAGGAGGGTCGTCGATGATGTAGTCGATCACAGGGACATCAATAGTGGTCTCGGGGTCTACCGGATAGAAGAAGGGAAAGAAATAGTAAATACAAGCAAATAGACACGTTGATCTCTATCACAGCATCGTTGTCGTCTCGCCAACTATTGCTTCAACGACTATCGCTACTGCTTAGTGATAAAGTAAAGCAATTACATGGCGATTGCATTTCATACAATAAAGTGACAACCATAAGGCTCCTGCCAGTTGCCGATAACTTCTACAAAACATGATCATCTCATACAACAATTTTTATATCATCACGTATTGACCATATCACATCACAACATGCCCTGCAAAAACAAGTTAGATGTCCTCTACTTTGTTGTTGCAAGTTTTACGTGGCTGCTACGGGCTTCTAGCAAGAACCGTTCTTACGTACGCATCAAAACCACAACGATTTTTCGTCAAGTTTGCTGTTTTAACCTTCAACGAGGACCGTCCGTAGTCAAACTCGATTCAACTAAAGTTGGAGAAACAGACGCCTGCTAGCCACCTATGTGCAAAGCACGTCAGTAGAACCAGTCTCATGAACGCGGTCATGTAATGTCGGTCCAGGCTGCTTCATCCAACAATAACGCCGAATCAAAGTAAGACATTGGTGGTAAGCGGTATGACTATTATCGCCCACAACTCTTTGTGTTCTACTCGTGCATATCATCTACGCATAGACCTGGCTAGGATGCTACTGTTGGGGAACATAGCATGCAATTTCAAAAAAAATCCTACGATGACGCAAGATATATCTAGGAGATGCATAGCAACAAGAGGGGGAGCGCATCTTCATACCCTTGAAGATCGCAAAGCGGAAGCATTTATCAACGTGGTTGATGTAGTCGTACACCTTCACAACCCGTCCTGATCAAGTACCAAACATACGGCACCTCCGCGTTCAGCACACGTTTAGCTCGATGACGTCCTCGCCTTATTGATCCAGCAAGATTGGCAAAGTAGCAGATGAGTTCTAGGAGCACAACGGCGTGGTGACGGTGTTGCTGAAGAACAATCTCGGTAGGGCTTCGCCAAGCACAACGGAAACTATGACGGAGGATAAACTAGAGGGGACGGGGTTGCCGGCACACGGCTTGGTTATTCTTGATGTGTCTTTGGTGCTAGCCCTGCCTCTCTACTTATATGTTGAGCCCCGGGGTCGAAACTTGGAGTAAAAGCCTTCACAATGTCGGTTTCACCCGAAAGGCAAGAGTCCTTCTCGGACTCCAGGGCCAGACGCCGGGGTTCCTGGCATCTGGACCCAGACGCCAGGGACCTTGGCGTCTAGCCCCTAGACTCCACAAAACTTCCTTTTGCGCTTTCCAGAAACCTTGTGGGATTTCCCATTTAGCCCAAATAAAGTGTTCTCGTACCCAACCATTTTAGGAAACATCCAGAACCCCTTCCGATGAACTCCGGAACTCTTCCGGAGACCAAACACTATTATCCAATATATTAGTATTTACCTCCGGACCATTCCAGAGCTCCTCGTCATGTCCATGGTCACATCCGGGATTCCGAACAACATTCGGTTACCAACATACATAACTCATATAGTACTATATCGTCAATGAATGTTTAAGCGTGCGAACCCTACAGGTTCGAGAACTATGTGGACATGGCCGAGACACTTCTCCGGTCAATGACCAATAGCGGAACCTGGATGCCCATATTGGCTCCTACATATTCTACGAAGATCTTTATTGGTCGAACCTTATGACAACATATGTAATTCCCTTTGTCATCGGTATGTTACTTGCCCAAGATTCGATCATCGGTATCCTCATACCTAGTTCAATTTTGTTACCGGCAAGACTCTTTACTTGTTCTGTAATGCATCATCCCGCAACTAACTCATTAGTCACATTGCTTGCAAGGCTTCTTCTGATGTGCATTACCAAGAGGGCCCAGAGATACCTCTCTGATACTCGGAGTGACAAATCCTAATCTCGATCTATGCCAACCCAACGAACACCATCAGAGATACCTGTAGATCATCTTTATAATCACCCAGATACATTGTGACATTTGATAGAACACAAGGTGTTCCTCAGGTATTCGGGAGTTGCATAATCTCATAGTCACAGGAATATGTATAAGTCATGAAGAAAGCAATAGAAATAAAACTTAACGATCATTATGCTAAGCTAACGGATGGGTCTTGTCCATCACATCATTCTCTAATGATGTGATCCCGTTCATCAAATGACAACACATGTCTATGGTTAGGAAACTTAACCATCTTTGATTAATGAACTAGTCTAGTAGAGGCTTACTAGGGACACTGTGTTTTCTCTATGTATCCACACATGTATCAAGTTTCTGGTTAATACAATTCTAGCATGAATAATAAACGTTTATCATGATATAAGGAAATATAAATTAACAACTTTATTATTGCCTCTAGGGCATATTTCCTTCAGTAGGGAGGGTTTGTAATGTTGACAGGTAGTGGAGGTTGGATATGATAACCCAAGTAGAAAATAACACTGATGGATTGTGAACACGAAGGGTCAAATTTAGTAGAAAAACTTAGGTGGGTCAAAGGAAACAACCGGTTAGTGTTAAACAACGGCCCATTTTTCACGCAGTATCACCATATCATAGACAGGACATTTTCTGACTGGTCTGTGATAAGCATCCGGCCGAGCCATGAAGTGCTTATCACTGACGCGTCGGAGGTTGTCAGTTAGTGGTAAAGCTCATCACTAACGTGTGGTCAGTGGCCAGTCAGTGATGAGGGGTCAGTGCTATTCGGATATGTATTTGTGGCCCATCCACTCAAATGCATGGCTGATATGGAGGAGAGAGTGAAAATAGACTTGTGTGGAGCAACACATGATCTTGCAAAAAGAGGTTGTTGCTTGAGTGAAGATGTGTGGAAGAAAAGCAAGAGAGGGCATCAGCTATGGAGAACAGGTGAAGAAAGTGAGGAGATAGATAGAACTTGGTAGAAGTATTGCTCCATCTATGTGGATTTTGAGACCACACCAACCTGATGACTCTATAGCTCATGCCAGTAGGGAATCATAACGAGGAAAAGTGGTGTGTGCTACTAGTGACGCTAGTTGTGCAAGCGTCCGCTCGGCATGAGCGACAAATAGGCGCACCCTCTTCTCTGTCACACGCCCCACAACAAAAACAAAACTAAAACTCAGCTAACACACGCAATGATCAAGGACACAGCGCAACACATAGCCCCAACACAATTGGGTGAGACAGCACAACAACAACACAAAAAAGGCAATGACATATGGACAAGCTGAGACCAAAATTTGATAATAACAAATGATGTCATCATTTAGATGTACAATAACTATTTCTCATCTAGATGAGCCCTAGAGGGACCCATTCCTTTTTATTGTGATCATCATCGTTGTCCCATTCTTCCCAGATAGTATACCTTTCTTATGTTGGTAAGGTTAGAAACTTATGCACAACACATAGTAATATCTCTACTATTAAAGGGGGGGTGTTATGATCCAAATTCATATGTAAAGATAAAGGCTAACTTATGACGAGCGGAGCTTCGGCTAGTCATCGGGAGGCCCCCTATGGTATGGATCAGTATTGACCTAGGTCACCGCTGTTATATATACCTCCTCTAAGCCGTCGAACGGGATAATTTGATCGTTCATAAATCCCCAATGTTTGTGACCTCTCCCGGTATAGTGAAGTTCGCTGACTGACGCCCATGGTTTTTCCCCCTTCGTGTTGAAGGGGTTTTCCATGTTAAAATCTCATGTCTCCTATGTTGATTTCATTCTTTGTCATTTGATTTACCTGTCGTATCTCTAACAGAGTCCTGGTGTTTCGTTTATTTCATGCACAATCATTAATACCCAAAGTTCATCTCAATTATCTCTTGTCCAATCTCTGCCTTGCCCAACCTGCATGCAATTAATTAGTTAGACAGTAATTATCCATATTAACTAGACATACATACATCTTTTCTCAAGTACTCAATGGGCTACACAAGATGCCCCATGAGTGCCTTAAGATAACTACGTCACGTTGAACGTCATCAGGTTGTGTAATTATAACGCCGTGTAAGTTTTTTTTGCGAACAAACTTCAAACATCATCACAAAGCAAAGAACACGAGAAGTAGTAGAAACTACATCCGTATTTATAGACCACCTAACAAGGACTACAACCATTGAAACGAGCCGAACACGTGCCACTCTCATCGTCTCTCCTTCACCGAAGTCGGACAAATCTTGTTGTAGTAGACAACCAGAAAATCATCATACAAAGACCCCAAAGGACCAGCGCACCAGAACAGCGCAACCGTGGCCGATGAAGAGAAACGTAGATCGAAAGGATCCAAACTGTAGATACACGAGTGCAGACGAACGAAGACATTATCCAAGTAGATTCACCAAATACAAAACACCGAACAAATCGCACAAAGACACACCTCAACATGGCCTCCGATGATGCTAGGCGCATGATGGGGACGGGCTGGCCGAAAGAACTTATTTCATATTCATCGAGCCGTTGCCACCTCACCTTCAACACAAACCTTTCACAAACTCAGAAAAACACCTAAAAACAAAGTAGTAGCCCTTCCACCTTTTAAGAGCCGGAATCCCACATGCCTCCATGGCACTACAACCATAAAAGACAAGGCAGCTCAGTGGCGGCACTAACTGGATGTAGTCGCTTGTGGGGAGTGCCACTGTCTTCGCCTCTCCCTTACCGGAGTCGGACAAATCTTGTTGTAGTAGACAGCTGAAAATTTATCATGCATAGGCCCCAAAGGACCAGCGCACTAAACAGCGCAATTGTCGTCGATGAAGAGAAACGTAGATCGAAAGGATCCAAACTATAGATACACGAGTGCAGACGAACAAAAACATGATCCAAGTTGATCCACGAAAGACAAACACCAAACAAATCACATGAAGACACACCTTGACATGGCCACCGATGATACTAGGTGCATGGCGGGGACGGGCTGGCGAAAAGTACTTATTTCATCTTCATCGAGCCGTCGCCACCTCACCTTCAACAATCAACACAAATCTTTAACAAACTCAGAAAAACACCTAACAACAAAGTAGTAGCCCTTCCACCCATAAGAGCCGGAATCCATCATGCCTCCATGGCACTAAAGCCATAAAAGACGAGGCAAGTCAGTGGCGGCACCAACTGGATGTAGTCGCTTGTGGGGAGCTGAATGGGTGCCACCGTCATCGCCTCTCCCTTATCGGAGTATGATAAATCTTGTTGTAGTAGACAACTGGAAAATCATCATGCAAAGGCCCCAAAGAACCAGCGCACCAAAACAGCACAATTGTCATCGAGGAAGAGAAACGTAGATCAAAAGGATCCAAACTGTAGATACATGAGTGCAGACGAACGAAGACATGATCCAAGTTGACCCACCAAAGACAAACGCCAAACAAATCACGTGAAGACACAGCTCGACATGGCCTCCGACGATGCTAGCCGCACGGCGGGGACGGGCTGGCGAAAAGTACTTATTTCATCTTCATCGAGCCATCGCCATCTCACCTTCAACACAAATCTTTAACAAACTCAGAAAAACACCTAAAAACAAAGTAGTAGCCCTTCCACCCGTAAAAGCCAGAATCCATCATATGCCTTCATGGCACTAAAGCCATAAAAGACGAGGCAGATCAGTGGTGGCACCAACTGGAGGCGGAGAATCCCTAGTCGGGTAGGAGTCGCTTGTCGGGAGGAGTAGAGGAGAAAAGCGGTAACACCGTGTAAGTTGTAAGGCTGGTCATAGTGGAGAGTAACAGGAACATATTATGTTACTCTAAACACATCTCTTCTCATTAAATACATGCCACATAAGCAAATTTGTCTTAGACTGCGCTATGTTACTAGCTAAATTACTCCCACTATGACTAGCCTAAGCACGTAAATCTTTGGTTAGGAACATGCAATTGCAAAGTTACAGGTGCAGCAGCAACTATGATAAAATGACGGACGGTTTCTACCGAAATCAAGTTACGGGATGGGTTGTCAAAAGGTGATTAGAAATCAAAGACAGATGGGCCCACCACTAGAAATCTGAGGGGAAGCTGATTTGTGGGAAGATGAGTCTGCAAGTCCAATCCGTGGGTGCTATCCGTAAGTGTAGCATTTTAGATAAAATGACCCTGAGAAGAAGAAAAAACTACTCTATGATAAAATGCGTCTGCCTGATCGATCTGAAGGAACAAAATTCCAGTGCTCGGGCTCAAGTCAACCATGTCCACTGGATTACACGGACACTCCGTATTGAGGCGACGCTGAACTAAGCCAGGTACTAGTAAGTAGTAACAAACCTCTGTGTGTTTGCTAGTCTGACATGATTTGAAGCAACATGTCGTTCCACGCATCGACCGGCCCGGGCAGACACCAGTGGATGCAGTCGTTGGCGAGTACCCGCTTCTCTTCCGGCCAGTGCCCGTACCTGCTCGGGTGTCCGTCCGGCCGCAGCAGCATGGCGCCCGTCGTGTCCATGAGCACCATGTCCACTCCCGCCACCGCGGCCGCTTTCTCCGCCTCCCTGAACTCCTCCACCTGCCCCGTGTAGAAGTCGAGGTCCAGGTCACCCATCGTCGTCTCGTTGCTCCGGTACGGCTGCGTCCGGCGGCAGTCCCCGCCCTTGTCCCACGACCCTCCCTCGAAGTGAGACATCGGCGACAGCGTCCGCACGATGACTTTCGCCTTCACGCTGCCGTGTTCGTTGATGGCCCGAAGCGCTGTCCGGAACGCCATCCGGTGGGAGTAGCGCAGCGTGAGGTTGCTGGTGATATTGAGCGCGACGAAGCTGCCGCCGACGAGCTGCCCCCTCTCGTAGAACATGGACTGGCGCGTGAACCAGTTGGCTCCCGAGAGGATCACGTAGTCGAACCCGGCCACGCCGGACAACCACCTGCCGTCGGGCTCGTCGAGGTAGAGCTTGAACACACCGGAGTTGTTGTCCGGCTCCTCCGTCCTCACCAAGAACGGAGACCAGATGATTTTTACGGTGAAGTTGTAGCGCTCGTAGTGCATTATCTTGATGGGGTCTGTCCTCTCGGTCAACTCCTCCGGCGACGCCACCTGCCACCCAGCGCGCGCCGCCGTGGACATTAGTTAGTACCCGAGCCACCCATGCAAAAATGGATTCTGCTTTCTATGTAACGTACCTTGGACAAGAGGCAGAGTAGGGACTGCATGTGGTTCCTGGCGAGTGAGTCCCCTGCGAACGCGAGCGTCTTGTTCCCGACGAGCCGGAAGAACTTGTCGGCGTCAAACCGCGGGAGGTCGCACCGGCTCGGCTGCCACCGCCACCTCAGGAACTCCAAGTCCGGCCGGCCGTACTTCATGCAGTTCTGGTGCTCCTGGATGTAGGAGCACGTTTCGTTGGTGTAGTGCGGCGGCGTGTCCGCGTCCGGGACCCACTCGCCCTGGAAGATGTCGCACTTCGGGATCCGCGAGAAGTAGGACCCGTAGTAGGGGAGGTCGGAGTAGCTCAGGTACGGCACGCTGGTGAAGTAGGACAAAATGATGAGGGCCGAGACGAACACGGTGGCAGGGACAAAGAGAAGCTTGATGGGCAGAACCATGGCGAGCTGTGGGCGGTAGTCTGATGAGTGTGCACTTGGTGATTCAGAGTACTTAAAGTGTCCCCACACTTGTTTCGAGGAGCTCATAAATGTTAGTACCATAAATGGAGGTACTAGTATTAGAATATTGCATCTTATACTTCATTTGTTTGGATTCATTAGTTTTTTGAATTTTGAGCCTAAGTTTGATTAACAAAATATCCTTTGCTACTTCCTTTCCTCCGTACCGGTGCATTAGGTACCTTAAGATAACTACCCCTCCGTCCAGGTGAATAAGTTATCTTTCGTTATGCACCATGACTAAGAAGAAGAGAAAAACAAAAGAATTTAATATTTATTTGTTAATTAATAGCATTGCATGCAATGAACTAACCACTGCATGTCGTGTTTGGTAGTCTTGAGTCATTGAAAACATGCACGCCCACATCTTTTATTGATTGATATGTCAAGAAATAAAAAAACGAAATGGGACTTAATGCACCGCGTCTAAGTGTTTTGAGATTATTTAGTTTTTGTAAAATGATTTATACACCTAGACGGAGGGAGTATAGATTTATTGTTTATCCACCGTGACCAAGGCAAAGGAAAGAACGAGATAATTTAATGCTTATTTGTTAATTAA
Source organism: Triticum dicoccoides (assembly GCF_002162155.2). Lineage (NCBI taxonomy): Eukaryota > Viridiplantae > Streptophyta > Magnoliopsida > Poales > Poaceae > Triticum > Triticum dicoccoides. The sequence goes on from NC_041384.1 coordinate 451,970,966, forward strand.
TTCTATTAACATGCAATGTACTGGCCACGGCATGCCATGTTAGATAGTTTCAAGTCATTTAAAACATACACGCCCCATGTTTCTTATTGATTGATTCCTTTGTTTATGGCAAACAAACAGAAACAAGATGAGAATTAATGCACCGTGCCTACACATTTTGAGATTACTTACTTTTTGTAATGTGTCGAATGCAGCGGTACAAGGGGAGTAATATTTTTTACTAACTTGTAGATAGGTCCTACTCCCTCCATCACAGTTTGTTGGGCGTATCTCGCGTCGCTTTGGGCCCAAGGTGCGGTGTGATTGGCAGGAAATAAGGAGCAAATAAGAAACCGATTCCCACTTGCACTCATGTTCACACTTGCATGCGCTGCACAAACCATTCATGTTCCCACTTGCATGCGGTTGAGGAAGAGAAACGGAAGCTGCCTAATGTGCCCCAATTAATAGAATAGTTAAGGAGCTGCGCCCTATTTCCGTGGGATTGTGAAAAAAAATATGGTTTTGAAGAGGCGCCCAACAAACTGTGACGGAGGGAGTAGTGTCAATGTTATTAATGTACTGACAGATTGCAACTTTATTCTTCTTAATCTCTATCTAGGTTTATTAGGCCCCATTAAATTTTAACTATAGATTTAACTATAGCAAAATCCCTACATGGTTTATGTGTGGCTAGCTGCGAGCCCTTTGAAGCCATTTGCTGCTTCTAGCTCAATGCCCATGGGGCCATGTTGGCAGCTTTATCTTAGTGAGTCCTCATCTGCGAGATAGTGTGCTTGTGTGTGGGCAACATGCTGTGAGGTTAAAGCATCTTCAGTCGTTGAGCCCCTCTAGGAGACATTTTTTCGCCGCTTGGGGGGATGCCGGCGAAAATTTTGTCTTGGGGATGAAAAAAAATTCCAGCCGTTTCTACCCCCAAGCAAGGCCATCGAAAGCGCCGCCTTCCAGCAGCTCGCGCCCGCGCCTAGCCGTGGCCGCCCTCCGCTGCTGCCGGCACGCGCACGCACGCATGCACTGGTCGTCGTAGCTGCTGCCCCCGTCCGCTATGGCCGCCGCTGCTGCCTGGTCGCGGCGGGGTGCGGGCGAGTTCGTGGAGGCGGGCGAGAGGATTGTGCCGCACAGCGGGCCCCTGGGTGCCAAGCGCTCTGCCATGCGCAAGAGCGCACTTTGTCGAGTCCATGTCCGCGCCACACGGGGCGTCGGCGCCGCGAGCTAGACGCTGGAGAAGCGCTCCTCCTCCTACGACCAGGGTGTGCTCCGGACTGCCTCCACGCCTGCGCACACCCGCCCGCGCTCTTCCGCCACTGCCTCTCGCACCGGCCGCCGGCGAGGGCGCCGTGGAGTGCGCGGGCGGGGGCGCCGCTCCCCCTGCTCGCTCGCTGAGGGAGTCCTGGATTAGGGAGTCCCCGGGCGTCCGGGCTATGTGACGTGGCCAGACTACTGGGCGTGAAGATACAAGATAGAAGGCTTCCCCCATGTCCAGACGGGACTCTCCTTGGCGTGGAAGGCAAGCTTGGCGTTCGTATATGAAGATATCTTTCTCTGTAAACTGACTCTGTACAAACCCTAGCCCCCTTTGGTATCTATATAAATCGGAAGGTTTAGTCCATAGAGGCAGTCATAATCATACATGTTAGACATCTAGGGTTTAGCCATTACAATCTTGTGGTAGATAAACTCTTGTAACTCCTATACTCATCAAAGTCAATCAAGCAGGACGTAGGGTTTTACCTCCATCAAGAGGACCCGAACCTAGGTAAACATCATGTTCCCTGCCTCCTGTTACCTTCGATCCTTAGATGCACAGTTCAGGACCCCTACCGAGATCTGCCGGTTTTGACACCGACATTGGTGCTTTCACTAAGAGTTCCTCTGTGCTGTCGACAAAGGATTCGATGGCTCTTTGATCAATAATGATACTGTTTCGGGGGAGATCCCCCCCAGGCCAAAATTTTGTATTTAGTGGCTTCGCGCTGCGTGCCAACTCGATTGGCCACCTCGAGCAGATCGACAGCTACGTCTGTGGTCATTACATCAGTTTCGGGAACTTAAACTATGTCGCTGATATCTGAGAAGATTTGATCTTCGAAGGGTTCGTGGCCCCAATTACCGGGCCTTAGATCCAGAGCAAGCCAACAGGTCCGAAGACGGGAGTCTAGAGCCTGCCGGACTCTCTGCACTTATGGAGCTTGCTGCTGGAGAAGCACCGGACACTCCGCCGGACTCTAGGTCCAAACTCTCGAGGTCCGTGTCAAGCGAGCGCCGCCAGGAGACTCCGACTCCGGACAACCCCACGGACTCTCGTTTCTCTGTCCAACCCTCACCTTTAAACGAGGCCCTGGACTTAATGCGATCACTCGCCATTATGGAAGGATCGCTTTCGAACTACGCCCAGCCCAGACTAGGGGCTGAGAGCCGGAATTTTGCGTGCCACCCACCACCCACTTCATAGCCACTGTCGAAGATTTAACCGACATGTTGGATTACGCCTAGACATCGACGGTATGGATGACGATGCCGGAGATGAACAAGGGCAAAACCTTCCATTTACCGGACGATGGACGGCCACCTCCACATATGACGTGTACATGGTGGACACACCTAAAGAGGATGGCGATGCCGGCAAGGAGAATTCGGTTGAGGACAAGCCTGCCAAAGCCCCTCCGAAGCGTCGACGTCAGCGGCGCCGCTCAAAATCGCGTCGCGACAAAGACGGCAATACCGGCACCGAAGACAATAATACTCCGGAGAATGTCGAAGACCCTGAAGCCCCTGTAGAGCCAACATCCGAACAAGATGATTGGGAGGATGGGCAGGTAAACCCCGACGATCTTGTCGAGAACGAGGGCTCGGAGGATAGTAACTACCTACCGACCTCCGAAGATGATGTGAGCCTCGGTGACGAAGATTTCATCGAGCCGGAGGAACCCCTCAAACAAGAGCACTTTAAGCGCCGACTAATCACCACCGCAAGAAGTCTGAAAAAGAAGCAGCAGCAGCTTCAAGCTGATCAGGACTTACTCAATGATAGATCGACTAACGTCCTGGCAGGCGAGGAATATAGCCTCGAACGCCCAACAAAGAGCTACCCGAAGCGCAAGCTGCTACCCCAATTCAACGATCAGGCCCTAGAGCCCATACCACCAATGCGTAACGCCGTCGACAGACCTAGCCAACCGTCGCGTGGTCAGGACAGAGCAGCAACTCAAGCCGAGCACCAGCCCGCACCACCTCACCACAAAAGCAGGGGAACAACTGCTCCAGAATATACATACGACCTACGACAGGACCTGGACAATAGAGCCGGTGAAACCAGATCAATCTATGGATCAAGGGGACGTGCCCCAGCGCGAGAGGACGGCCATCAGGCCTAGCGCGACAAGCACAACCTCTCTCGGGCCGAAAGTCGCATATGGACTTCATCCGAACTACGTCGTGACATTGCCCGATACAGAGGCGTCGCACACCCTCTATGCTTCACCGATGAGGTAATGGAGCACTAGTTTCCAGAAGTGTTTAAACCCATAAACATCGACTCATACGACGGCACGACGGATCCCGCAGTCTGGATTGAAGATTTTCTTCTCCACATACACATGGCTCGCGGTGACGACCTACATGCCATCAAATATCTTCCCTTGAAACTTAAGGGACCAGCGCGACACTGGTTAAACAGCCTCCCGAAAAAATCTATTGGCAGCTGGGAAGATTTGGAAGGTGCCTTTAGAGACAACTTCCAAGGTACCTATGTACGACCCTTGGATGCCGATGACCTCAGTCACATAGTCCAGCAACCCGGAGAGTCAGCCCGGAAACTCCAGACAAGGTTCTTAATTAAAAAGAACCAAATTGTTGATTGTCCGGACGCTGAAGCCCTCGCGGCCTTTAAACACAGCGTCCATAACGAGTGGCTCGCCCGACACCTCGGCCAAGAAAAGCCGAAGTCCATGGCAGCCCTTACCGCACTAATGACCCGCTTTTGTGCGGGAGAAGACAGCTGGCTTGCATGCAGAATCAATAGCACCAGCGACCCCGACACCTCTGAAGCCAGGGATGGCAATTGCAAACCACGACGCAACAAGTACAAGTGTCGAATCAATAACGAAAATACCGAAGACACAAGGGTCAACACTGGATTGAGCGGCTCTAAATCCGGTCAATGAAAGAAGCCATTCAAAGGAAAGAGAGATGGTCCATCTAGCTTGCAGAATACTCGATTGGCCTTGCCAGATCCACGACACCCCCGATAAGCCTGCCAATCATACCAATGGAAACTGTTGGGTCTTTAAGCAGGCTGGCAAGCTTAACGCCGAACATAAAGGGAAAGGGCCGCCCAGCAAGGACGACGACGAAGAGCCTCGCCCATCGAACATGGGGGGGGGGGGACAGAAGAAATCCCCCCCCCCGAGGGAAAAATGGTGCATATGATATATGTCACACATATCCCCAAGCGGGAGCGCAAGCGCGCGTTAAGGGATGTCTACGCCATTGAGCCGGTCGCCCCAAAATTCAAACCATGGTCGGCTTGTCTTATCACCTTCGATCGAAAGGACCACCCAACCAGTATCCGTCATGGAGGTTCGGCAGCTCTGGTCCTTGATCCAATCATCGGCGGATTCCACCTTACGCGAGTCCTCATGGACGGCGGCAACAGGCTCAACCTGCTTTATGAGGACACTGCCCGCAAAATGGGCATTGATTCGTCAAGAATCAAGCCCACTAAAAAGTACCTTTAAAGGAGTAATACCCGGTGTAGAGGCCCACTGTATGGGCTCAATAACATTGGAAGCTGTCTTCGGTTCGGCGGACAACTTCCAAAGTGAAGACTTGATCTTGGATATCGTCCCCTTCCGCTATGGATATCACGCACTGCTCGGACAAACCGCTTTCTCCCATTTTAACGCGGTCCCGCACTATGCTTATTTAAAGCTCAAAATGCCCAGCCCACGTGGCGTCATTACAATCAATGGAAACACGGAACGCTCCCTCCGTACTGACGAGCATACTACGTCCATCGCGGCCGAAGTATAGAGCGGCCTGGTCAAGCCGCACACCTCATCGGCCGTCAAGCCGCCGACCTTCATTAAACAAGACCGGTCAGTTACGCCTGCCGACAGCTCGGTAATTCCAGAGCTGGACTAGCAGTTTCGCCTCTGCCTGTCGCCGCACACATCCGTGAACTTCGTACCGTGCGTGCATAATTATGCACTTAAAATACCTTGGGCATCGGCGGAGGCACAACACGGATAGGCCCATAGTACGGTTTGACCCTATATGGCATTCCCCTTTTCTTTAATTATTTTTTCTCTTTTACCACAGGTGAATCAAAACACATTCATCCTACAAACTTAAAAGGACTCTTTTCGAGCCCGGTTTCGTACAAATAGCCAAAGACCATTCCTCTTAAGGAACCCCTCTCTTCAAGGCGAAAGTGGCGCAGACATGTGGCATGAGGTCCAAAGAATTTGCAGACCAAAACTTTATTCAAGAACCTGTATAGAGCTTTTCCCCTTCTCCTTAGACCCCTGGCATATAAAATGCCCTTGGAGATTATGGTGCCCTCTGTAAGATCACGTTTTGACGTATCAATCATATTTTAGTGAAAACAATTTTTATACGGTATCGCCTTTATAGACTATATACTGTCTCCTCAGTTGTCTCACTCACCTCGACACAAATTGCCAGGGGCTCTATATGGCCACACATGTGTCGCCAAACAAAAGCCCAAATAGCTTTATAGCACAATTCGGCGTCCCAAGCTTGGTACTATATGCATCGGCTCCGAATCATGTCTTCGGTCAATAGTTAGGTTGCCCGGCTCCTGTGTTTGCTACCTTACGTTCCATTTGTTCGGCTAGGGTAGTAAAGCGACAACTACTTCAATTGTGTTTCTGGTTCGTCCGGTTAAGAACCTCCGTAGAGAAAGCCGAAAACTGGCTGTCATGATGCGGCGAGAGCTAGTCAGCCACTCGGCGACTTATTAAAATCTTTAGCGATTGTTTCCGTATTACACGAAGGACCGCTTTTACCGGTCACATACGTAACACATCCACATACAGACAGCCGCGTACATACCAGGGGCTATCTTCTAGCCCCATCGTCAAACTCCTATGGCTAAGTGAGAGTGGTAAAGCCACATAGTCCGATTGTCTGGTTTGCCGCACTGACAACTCCTTCACGGACCAAGACGTTGGGTCAAGTGTGATCATGTGCTATTCCGAACACCCCCATAATATCTACGTGGGGGCTGAAGCCGACGAGTGGAAAATTCTCAGGAATACAAAACGGCCGCACAAGAGGGAAGAACTTTCAGACAAAGGCACACATATATTACAAAGCCTTCATATATAATAAAAAGTCCGAACAATTCGGGTACATTTATTCGGACATAATGTCCTTGGAGCATTGACCCTCTATCAAGCAGGCACCCTCTAGGACGTCCTCTAAATAGCGCTCTTGCGTGCGGTGGTTCTTGCCTCCGGGAGGGCCCTCGACAGCCACTTCGACAGCCTTCATCTTCACCCAGTGCATCTTGACGCGGGCGAAGGCCATCCGTGCACCTTCTATGCACACCGACCGCTTGATTGCGTCAATTTGGGACACTGCACCGACGAGTCACCGCGCCAGGCCGAAATAGCTGCCAGGAATGGGTTCGGCTGGCCATAGCCGAACTATGACGTCCTTCATGGCCGCTCCGGGCATCTTATGCAGCTCGGCCCATTGCGCCATTTGATCGTTCAGCAACGCTGGGTGCTCCCGCGCCGCGAACTGTGACCAAAGCAGCTTCTCCGTCGCATGCCCCTCCTGAGACTCGAAGAATTGCGCGGCGTCGGCGGCACTCTTCAGAAGATCCACAAAAGTGTCTGGAGAACTCCATAGTCGATTAAGCGAGGCATATCTGTGATTGCCAAACTCAGTCTGTAAAAGAAAGGGCTTACCAGCCACTATCTGTCCGGCCTGCCGAATCTCCTCGCGAGCCGCCCTAGATTTGGACCGTGCCTCTTTGGCCTCCTGAAGGGCCTTGGTGAGCTCGGTCGCCTTGGATTTATTCTCCTCCTCGAGGGACTTGCACTTGCGTGCAACGTCCTTGAGCTCTTGCTCTACTACAAATACCCGCTCCTCGACCTGGCGCCGGGTGGCCTGTTCGGCCTTCAAATCTACAACCGCTTTAGTAGCAACCGCATTGCTCACTCTTGCCTGCTCCTTGGCCCGGGCAAGTTCACCCCTGAGGGTTTCAACCTCGGCAGCACCATCTGTAATTTCACACATAACAAAGTCCAAGTTTCAACTTGGCTTTCGCACATTCATATAGGCACAAATGGGAGGTTCGCAGCATACCTTGTGCCTCGTCGAGCCGCTTGTTAAGAAGAACAATGTCCTCATCGGCCTACTTCAGTTGCCGTTTCAGTTCAGAAACCTCCGCGGCCTGGGCGGTTGCCGCTAACAGTGAAGCCTGTTTTTCCAGCCAAATAAGTATGTTATTTCCTACAGACATATATATATATATCCTCCGTTCTCCCTTCTTCCTAGGCCGACTAGACTCTCAGGGGCTACTATCCATATACATGCATATTTTCCATAGGAAAGTGGCTAAGACATTACATCGCATACCTCGAAGCCTGTTAGTAGGCTCGTAAAGGCTTCATGCAGCCCGCTTTTAGTGGACTGAATCTTCTCAGCCACCGTACCCATCAAGGTATGGTGCTCCTTCAAGACGGACGCACTTCGCAGTCCATCCCTTAGCATGTTCGGCGCCTCCAGATCCATGGAGGTGGCCGCAAGAATAGGCGCTCCCCCTCCCTTGAAGGGGGCCGCTCACTCGACTCCGGATCCGTCTCCGGAGCAGTATTCGGCTAGGGGCCGAACAATCCAGGGCCCCCATCCCCGGTATTCACGGGGGTTGCGTCCCCCCGTGTCCTCAACGGTCGAGGTATTACCCTCCGGTGCCGTATTGATGGTCTCCTGCACCTCTCGGCGATCTGGAGAAATCCTCTGCGATGACACCTCGATGTCATCCGCCCTAGGGGGTGAGGAAACTTGTGGAGGCGTTTCGCTCTCCATCATCTCCAGCGGCAAATCCCGGACGAGGAGGATTGTTGAGGGAGATCGTGGGCCGGACTGAAACACATGATTTAATGATTATTCTCACAATTCATAAAGGAGCGGATATATGTAAAGCATCCTCGGGAACTTACGATTCGGCAAGGGGCTTGGTCCGGGGGTGGGGCTTGGGGATATCCTCGATGTCTGAATCCGAGTCTTCCAAAAGGGATAACTTTCCCCTTTTGATTGCCCTCGCCTCCAGGTCAGCGGAGGCCGCCCTCTTTTTGGCTTCGAGAGGAGGGTTATCTTCTTCTTCCTCCTCCTCATCCTCATTTTCGTCTCCCTCGTGAGAGGAGGGAGCCTCGGTCCCTCCGGACATAGCGTCCGAGGTACCTTCGTGGTGGAGGCCACTTTCGACCTCCTTGTTCTTCTTCTTCTTGTCCTTCTTTACCGGCACCTGGTATGGCGCCGGGACCAACATCCTCATTAGGAGAGAATCAGCTGAGTGTTCGGGAAGAGGGGGCGAACACATGATCCGCTCCGCCTTCTTCGTCCAGACCTGTTTAAAGGATTGAATGGTTAGTATATCCCCTGGATTAACAAACCAAGCTATAGGCGGAAGCTTATCCCTTACCGGGGGGGATGGTTGCAGTCAAGGCCAATGTCTTCGGACGTCTCCGACCATGACTTTTGAGATTTAAAGAGAAATTTCCAGATCTCTTTGTGTGTCGTGCAGAAGAATTATTGCAGAGTTCGTGTCCCTTACGGATTAAACTCCCGTAAATGGAGAGGCCGTCGCTGGCAGGGCAGGGTTCGATGGATAAGCATCACCTGAATCACGTCAGTGAGGCGGGTGTTCTTCTCTATGATACTTTTGATGCGCTTTTGCAGCATCAACACCTCATCGGCTGATCCCCAGTCTGGACCCTTGCTGGTCCATGAAGCGAGTCGCAGAGGGGTCAGGATCTGAATGCAGGAGTGGCCGCCCACTTGGTGCCACGGGGTTCGGTGATATAAAACCACTCCTGCTACCATGTCTTGATAGTATCCACAAAGGCCCCTTTAGGCCAGATAGCGTGAGGGAGCTTGCTCACCATGGCTCCGCCGCAGTCGGCGTGCTCCCCGTCGACCACCTTCGTCTTCACGTTGAAGGTCTTGAGCCACATGCCGAAGTGTGGGGGGATGCGAAGAAACACCTTGCACATGACGATGAATGCCAAGACATGGAGGAAGGAGTTTGGGGCTAGATCGTGAAAATCTAGCCCATAGTAGAACATGAGGCCGCGAACAACTCACGGAGGAAGTGGGGGATGAACACGACCCTTTCGCCAGGCTCTGGAGTAGGGATGACTTGCCCCTTCGTCGGAAGTTTGTGTGTGATTTCTGCGGTTAAGTACCTCGCCTCCCGGAGTCCCTAGATATCCTTCTTTGTCACGGAAGAGGCCACCCACTTGCCTTGCGAACCGGATCTGGACATGGTCGGAGAGCGTGGTGGCAATGGAGAAGGTTTGAAACTTGGACGCTGGACCACAAGGATGGGAAGGCTGAGGAAGGAGAAGGCGTGGGATAAAAGATGGGTCCTTATCCCTTTATAAAGGCAACGGATGTCAAGCGACCCCGCACAAGCCTTAAATTTTTTCCTAATCCTAAGAGGTCGAGCGGATGGCATGGTTGGATTACCCAAACCCTCATTGATGAAAATCCCGCAATAAGGGAACACGATCTTTGCTTTGGCAAGACATGTCGCTGGGGGTTGCGTCTCGAAACGCGAAATAGGAGGCTGAAAAAATGGTTCAAAATAATAATGAGGCCGGGATTCAATGCCTCGCCGAAAAAGTTGTCAAAAGACATGACCTATTTTTTGCTTAAGTATTTTGCCTTTGTGGTTCAGGGTTGTGACTATTGTACAGAGCTGGATATAGTATTCTTGGTCGAGCTACTTTGGAGTATTCAGAGGAGGAACCCGCATTGCAATGCCGAAGACAATCTGCGCGTCGGACACATCGCCATTGAAGCCTGGTTCAGGGGCTACTGGGGGAGTCCTGGATTAGGGGGTCCCCGGGCGTCTGGGCTATGTGACGTGGGCCGGACTGGTGGGTCGTGAAGATACAAGATGGAAGGCTTCCCCCGTGTCCGGATGGGACTCTCCTTGGCGTGGAAGCCAAGCTTGGCGTTCGGATATGAAGATTCCTTTCTCTGTAAACCGACTCTGTACAAACCCTAGCCCCCTCTGGTATCTGTATAAACCGGAGGGTTTAGTCCGTAGAGGCGGTCATAATCATACAAGCTAGACATCTAGGGTTTAGCCATTACGATCTCATGGTAGATCAACTCTTGTAACTCCTATACTCATCAAAGTCAATCAAGCAGGACATAGTGTTTTACCTCCATCAAGAGGGCCCGAACCTGGGTAAACATCGTGTTCCCTGCCTCCTGTTACCTTCGATCCTTAGACACATAGTTCGGGACCCCTACCCGAGATCTTCCGGGTTTGACACCGACACTCGCGGCCACAGGGACGGCCACTGCGAGGACGAAGAAGACGAGCCCCTCCCCCCAGCCATGCGCGCGCGAGCCCCTCCCCGCCCCAGCCATGCGCGCGCGAGCCCCTCCCCGGCTATGTGTGCTCCGCTCTGGCCACGCGAGCGCGAGCCCCGGCCCTGGCCATGTGTGCTCCTCCACGGTCGCGCGAGGGCGAGCCCCGCCCCAGCCATGCGCGCTTCGCTCCGCGCCGGGCATGAGCACCTCCCCGGCCATGCGTGCTCCGCTCCGGCTCTATGTGGTAGGTGGTGGAAGGAAAAGAAGGGGAGAAAGGAGAAAGAAAAGAGAGAAAGGAGAGGAGAGAGGAGAGAGAGGGGAGAGAGAGGGGCTAGCAAGTGGGCATGTGCATGCAAAAAAGACATGCTGACGTCCCCAGCTGCCCCCAAGGGGATGGGTTTGGGGTGGGTGTGCCGGCGGTAACTTTCGCCAAATCCGGCGCAAAACAGGCTTCTAGGGGCCCGAGTGGGGCGTTTTTTGCCCGCCGGCGTCCAAAAAGTGGCTTGGGTGGGCTTCTTAGGGGCATGGCTGGAGATGCGCCGGGATGCTGACCTACTGCCGCTTCTTTGTGGACTTATTTCTGAGATAACCAGGCCTTCTCCCAGCATCAAACATCAAGACCCACTAAATCCCTCAAAAAGATCAAGACCCCCGATGAAAATTTCAAATGTATACACGCTACTGTCCACTGGACTCCTAATCCAAACAAAAAGAAACGTGCATATTTACTTGAAAAAATGGTTTTCGGTCTTACTTTTCTCTTCTCAAAATTTCTTATTTCCTTCTATTTCCTTTTTAAACAAAAAAAATCTACCTTTTCCTTGATTTGTGTTTGATAAAAAATATCCCCCTTTTTACATTCGAACATTTTTTCTGGTGTGTAAGTGATCTCTTTTATGAGGGAGGTATATACGATATATATCCATACATGTATGAAAATGTTTTCTAATATTTATGCTTTTGAAAAATACATTAAACTTTATATATATATATATATATATATATATATATTGTATGATTATATATATATGTATAAGTATGATTTTTCTATATCTGAACATTTCTATTGGCATACCATGAAATTTTGATTTCTCTTTTTTTAGCTCTGCAAATCAATAGGTTTTTGTTTTTCAATTTCCTCAACATAGTTTTTCCTTTATTAAAGCTACATTTTGACAATATTTTTGAAACCTTTTTAAAAAATAAAGAATTTGAAATTTGAAAAAGAATACAATCTTAATGGGTCGTGCCAACAACCATCCCAGTGATTGGTGTGTGATGGGCATGTTGTATTAATGGGTCGAGTATTCTGCATTTGAAAATAGTCATGCAGATTATCTAATGTCTGTGTGATGGGCATGTTGTGTGACGGTCCCAGTGATTGGTGTCGGTTGATTTCTCCGGGGTGTGTTCATTCTTTTTTGCTTTGTGTGTCCCTGGAATGGGGTTTGCTGTTGTCATTGTTCCCCTGGCTGCTGCTCTCACTCACATACCCATGTTAAATTAGCATCCATGCCTCACTGATTTACATTGACCATATTCTTATAGAAGAATAAACACCACAATGGGTCACCAACACTGTGGCTTAAGCCCATCCAAACTCGCATGCAAAGATGTGGCTACAACCGGGCTGAGCGGGGTGTGCTTACCCATCTAGTATATTTTATATGTCGTAAAAAATAGTACTACCATTAGAATCTTCATTCAAATATGAATCTAACAATATGATATATACTTTTGGTCATCTTGCTTACATTTTGCTAGTTAGATCCAGGGTCAAAATTTGACCCAAAATACAAAGAGGAATAATAAATGCAAATGGATGTAGTAAGCGACAATTGCGCCATATATTCAAATTCAGACGAAGCCCTTGTGGGAATTTTTCTTTGGAAAGAAAGAAAGACATCCGATCCCTGCTAGGCCACGACTGAAGTGGCGACCCTGAGGCAAGCGCTGTCCGAGGCCAAAAATAAAGCGGCCCAGGAGCGCGCCGAGCGAGAAAAGCAAGAGACACGGGTGGGCGAGGTGCAGCAAAAGTTCCAAACTCTCATGACGAAGCACGAGGCTTTGGAGCTTGACTCAAAGACGCGAGAGTCTGAGCTTGCCGCTGCCCTTGAGAGCGCAAAGAATGCCAAGGCGGAAGCCCACAAGGCCCTTTAGGAGATTGAGGCAATGAGGAAGATAGCGGCGGGTAAGGCGTTCAATATGCAAAGCAAGCATGTGAAAGTAAATTATTTGTTACTTACCCGAGTCCGGAGCTCTCCAAGAGCATTCGCAGATTTGCCCCATGGCGTGTCGGATGCCGCAAGGTTTTACCAGACCGAGGAAGGAAGCTCGACGGAGAAGCTATTCTGGTCTCAGTGTACTGGGACCGAACACCCGATGCCTATGAGCGACCAGCTGAAGCAACTGGTCGAGCTGCACAAGGCGGCCGAACAGGCCATGAGGGGTCTTATAGTCCGGATGTGGCCGGGCGACGCCCTTCCCAACAGCTACTTCGACCTGGTGAGGCGGCTTGTGGATGCCCACCCACGGCTGGAAGTCATCAAGCGGTCCGTCTGCATCGAAGGTGCACGCCGGGCTTTTACCCGTGCAAAGATGCACTGGGCCAAGATGGACGCCAAGAAGCTGGTGAAGGAGGGGCCGCCGCAGGGCAAGGAACATCGCCACCCCGAGATGTACTATGAGGGTGTCCTGAAAGGTGTCCGTCTTGTAGCGGACGAGTGTCCGAAAGATGTAATATTTGAATGAACTTGCTCGTGTGATCCTGTATTATGAAAACTTGTTCATATGCACTATGCAATGTTTGTTTGAATTTAAAATATTACCTTCTATTCGGCTGTTTATCAAATCTGAGAGATGGCTAGTCGTCGGCTTCTGCCCCCATGCCATTAGTGCTGGGGTGTTCGAGGTAAACCTGAGCACTCTTGTTCTTATTTTTGGGTCCTTCGAGGGAGGTGCTCAGCACAACGAACAAGGCAATCGGACTATAATGCTTTATCACTCTCACTTAGTCATAGAATTCTATAATTTTAAATTTTGGCGAAGCCCCTAGTATTCTGAAGGCCGATTTCGGGGCGCCATACACGCCTTAAGCCGGACAAAGCCGACTCCTCGCTCTAATCATAGGATCTGTTGTGCAGGAGGAAATTCTTGATTCATACCACATGATCTGTTGTGCCGTCGTATGATTCTATATTTACAGGTTTGAAACCCTCTGGGATTTGATGATCCATTACTTCGTCTGTGAAGCATAGGGGGTGCGCGGCGCCTCTATACTGGGCTATATCACGATGCAACTCAAATGAGTCTTGTCCGCTGTGTTCAGCCCGGCCGGATTTACTTTTACTGTATCCGGCGTGACGGTTATCGTCTCGCATAGTGGTGCGCCCTCGTGATCTGTAGATCGATCTTGCATGTTTTGCTTTGTCCTCCAATACGTCTCGCAAGTCTAGCATGTTTCCCTGTGCCTTTGTCGTTTTTATTTGAGTGGCGTCGGAGTGCGGTCTGAGCTTTTGGCTGAAATGCCTCTCTATCGCGGCCACGAGGTGGCCGGTCAGCCGCATCATATGCTGGAGATGTAGGTTTGAGTGCTTCCTCCTCCAGTCGGGGTAGCAACCTACGCTTTGGGTAACTCTTGGAGGGGCGTTCGAGTTTATATTCCTCGGCCGCAAGGACTTCAGTCCATCTGTCAGCTAGCAAATCTTGATCAGCTTGAAGCTGTTGTTGCTTTTTCTTAAGGCTATTTGCCGTGGCTATAAGCCAGCGCTTGAAGCGCTCTTGTTCGACGGGATCCTCAGGCACGACGAATTCGTCATCGTCGAGGCTTGCCTCGTCTTCGGAGGGAGGCATGTAATTATCATCCTCCGCCTCTCCGTCTGCCGCTCTCTCTCGAGGGCTGGCTTCTCCATCCTCCTGCCCTAGATCTTGCCGGAGGGGATTGCTGTCATCTTCGGCACTGTCTGGAGTGCTATTGTCTCCTGTGCCGGGGTCACCACTTTTGCTTTGGCGAGACTTAGAGCGGCGCCGCTGACGTCGGTGCTTGGGTTGCTTCTTGAAGGGGTCATCCTCCGCTGTCTCATCGCCATTGCCTTCTTTGGGTGTGTCCACCATGTATATATCATATGATGAGGTGGCTGTCCAGTGCCCTGTGGGCAGTGGTTCCTCTTCTCCTCCCGCATCATCGTCCATACCGTCGATGTCTTCGGAGTCGAAGTCGAGCATGTCGGTTAAGTCGTCGACAGTGGCTACTAAGTGGGTGGTGGGTGGGCGGCGAATTTCTTCGTCATCCACATCCCAATCCTGCCGAACGTAGTTCGGCCAGGACTCTCCTGACAAGGAGAGAGACCTTAATGAGTATAGTATGTCGCCGAAGGGCGAGTGCTGAAAAATATCCGCGGAGGTAAACTCCATGATCGGTGCCCAATCGGATTCGATAAGCACGGGCGCAGGCGGTTCGGAGTCCGTGGCCGGGGAGGAATCTGGCAATTCGGCGTCACGGCTCTTGTGAAGGGTAAGGTTGATTCTTGGCTCGATCGCCGATGAGAGTGCGGCCTCCGTGACGGGGTCTATCCACCCGCCCATGGAAGGCGCAGCTGGCTCCGAATTGAGGGTCAGAGCGGTTGCCGGCGCGATCTCCTGGACACTGTTCGATGGCAGAGCAAAATCGTGCTTATCGTGGCCATGTGGCGCACTAGACAGGGGCTCGAATCCGTCGAAGATCAAGTCTCCGCGAATATCGGCCATATAGTTTAAGCTTCCAACCCTGACCTGATGGCCAGGGGCGTAACTCTCGATCTGCTCCAGATGGCCAAGCGAGTTGGCCCGCAGTGCGAAGCTGCCGAACACAAAGATCTGTCTGGGGAGAAAAGTCTCACCCTGGACAGCATCGCCATCGATGATCGAAGGAGCCATCAAGCCTAACAGCGACGCCACAGAGGAACTCTCAATGAAAGCACCAATGTCAGTGTCAAAACCGACGGATCTCGGGTAGGGGGTCCTGAATTGTGCGTCTAAGGCGGATGGTAACAGGAGGCAGGGGACACAATATTTTACCCAGGCTCGGGCCCTCTTGATGGAGGTAAAACCCTACATCCTGCTTGATTATTCTTGATAATATGTGTAGTACAAGAGTTGATCTACCACGAGATCGGAGAGGCTAAACCCTAGAAGCTAGCCTATGGTATGATTGTCTGTTGTCCTATGGACTAAAACCCTATGGTTTATATAGACACCGGAGGGGGCTAGGGTTACACAAGGTCGGTTACAAAGGAGGAGATATACATATTCGTATTGCCTAGCTTGCCTTCCACGCCAAGTAGAGTCCCACCCGGACACGGGACGAAGTCTTCAATCTTGTATCTTCATAGTCCAACAGTCCGGCGAAAGGATATAGTCTGGCTGTCCGGAGACCCCCTAATCCAGGACTCCCTCACCTAGCATCGCAATACCGTTTACGCTCACTTTTACCACTTGCTACCTTGCTGTTTTTATATTTTCAGATTACAAAAACCTTTATCTACCATCCATATTGCACTTTTATCACCATCTCTTCGCCGAACTAGTGCACCTATACAATTTACCATTGTATTGGGTGTGTTTGGGACACAAGAGACTCTTTGTTATTTTCGTAGGGTTGTTTGAGAGAGACCATCTTCATCCTACGCCTCCCATAGATTGATAAACCTGAGGTCATCCACTTGAGGGAAATTTGCCACTGTCCTACAAACCTCTGCACTTGGAGGCCCAACAACGTCTACAAGAAGAAGGTTGTGTAGTAGACATCAAGCTCTTTTCTGGCGCCGTTGCCGGGGAGGCGAGGAAAGCGGCACTAACACCCCATCAATCAAGCTCATTTCTGGCGCCGTTGCCGGGGAGGTTAGCGCTTGAAGGTATATCTTTAGATCTTGCAATCGAATATTTTTGTTTCTTGTTTTAGCACTAGTTTAGTTTATAAAAGAAAACTACAAAAAATGGAATTGAGTTTGCCTCGTATGCTTCATCTTTTTAATATCTTTCGTGAGAATGGTGGAAAGGAAAATTGTGCTCAAATGCTAGAAGAAGAAGTCTATAAAATGTTTGGCACTAAATCTATGAATGATGAGCATGATTGCAATGTTGTTAGTATGAACTCCTTGAATATCCATAGTACTAATGATGATTGCGCTAGTCATGATGAAAATGTCTCTTATAAGCATGTCAACTTTTGTGAAGTGCATAGAGCTTGCAAGTACACACCAATTAGGGAAAATCGATTTTGCAAGAGGCATAAGTATTTGGAAACTAAGTGGTTGCAAGAGAGGCTAGATGTTTGTGCTGAAAATTTAAAATTTCGTCACCATACTTGTGAACTTTGCAATGAACATGGTCATTTAAATCTCAAATGCAAATTGTTTCATGATCGTATCGTGTCCAAAAATTGTGATGATTTGATTTCCCTTGCACATCATAATGAACTTAGTTTGCTTTTGGGTTATAAAGAAATGAAACGTATAACTAAGCATATTCCATAATATAACCTTGAGAAATTCCTCGATATTGATCTAGAAGAAATTTATATGTATTGTGTGGTGAATTGCATTGAAAATCCTTATATTGCCAATTACATAAAGAAAAGAAAACAAATAGAAGATGAAGAGAATACTAACGAAAGGGAAGAGACTTCCCAATATTCTCCTGTTATTTCTATGATGAATCAGGTAACGAGGAGGAGCCTTCTATTCAACCAATCTCATTAATAAGGAGCTCCAAAAAGAAAAGAGGATTGAACCCACACATGATGTGAAGAAGAAAACGAAAAGACGGAGAAGTAAAGGTAGAAAGGTATCTCTCCAAAATGATGTTTCTCCTACTACTCATTGTGATGATGATAATTTCTATACTATCGGTGCTATCCATACTATTAATGATGAGAGTGATTATGCTTATAATATGAAAAGGCCCATGTCGGTGTCAAAACCGGCGGATCTCGGGTAGGGGGTCCCGAACTGTGCGTCTAGGCCGGATGGTAACAGGAGGCAAGGGACACGAAGTTTTACCCAGGTTCGGGCCCTCTTGATGGAGGTAAAACCCTACGTCCTGCTTGATTAATATTGATGGTATGGGTAGTACAAGAGTAGGTCTACCACGAGATCGAAGAGGCTAAACCCTAGAAGCTAGCCTATGGTATGATTGTTGTTCTGTATGTTGTGTATTCTATCGACTAGCCTGGCCCTGGTTTATATAATGCACCAGACGCCTAGGTTAACAAGAGTCCTAGCCGAATACGCCGGTGGGGAGAAGTCCTTGTCTTGATCGCCAAGTCTTTCTGGAATCTTCCTTGTATGTGGCAGCTATCCGAACTGGCCCATGATTATACGGCCATGGGGTCCTCGGCCCAATCTAATAGATCGGGAGACGACGTGGTGAGTACCCCCTAGTCCAGGGCACCGTCAGTAGCCCCCTGAACCGTTCTTCAAGTTAGGGACGCTCCTCGATTCTTCCGAACTGTTCTTCATCTTCGGTCGTCGGTCTTGAAAACTGGTTCAACAAATCTTCTTTATCTTCGATCTTGAGGATTGCCGAAATGCATTCGACGAGTTTACACGTTGGGTATCTGAGGAGCCCCTTTAAGTTTCCGGCCTTTACCAATGCCTTGTTATTTTTATGCCACACCTCGGGTTTGAAGTTGTTCCCGGGCGGCAGCGTCCTCTTGCGTCCGAGATCCAACGCCGGACTATATTCGAGGTATCTTTTGCAACCGAGCACCAACGTCGGACCGCTTCCCAGCTCTAACGCCGAAATTTATCCGAGCTCCAACGCCGGACTATGTATCCGAGCTCCAACGCCGGACTGTATATCCGAGCTCCAACGCCGGAATGTATCCGAGCTCCAACGCCGGACTATATCCGAGGTGTCATAAATCACCTTGGTTCAAAGAAGTTTGAAGGAGTTTAGCCGAGCTTAATGCCGGAAATGCCCTCTATGGAGCCTGCCACTAGCGCCCGAGCTTTATACCGGGCTGCTTCCGAGGTGGTGCACCACCCCGAATGTGGGCCGATTTTTGTGAATATTTTTTATTGGTGCAATTTATTCTCTGTCGAGATATATAGCCAGTAGCCCTCAAGGTGTGTATTGGTCTAAAACCCGAGATGCACCTGAAGGATGACGTAAGACCGCTGA
The DNA here is from genome assembly GCF_002162155.2 of Triticum dicoccoides. Lineage (NCBI taxonomy): Eukaryota > Viridiplantae > Streptophyta > Magnoliopsida > Poales > Poaceae > Triticum > Triticum dicoccoides. Next base: position 451,989,707 of record NC_041384.1, read on the forward strand.
TCCCAGTAGCCGCTGAGACTCAGGTTGATTTGCAAAATCGGCCTGAGGATCAAGTCCAAGATCGGTAGAATACTTCGGGACACTAAAAGCGGCGTGCTCAGTCCTCGAGACTCAGGTTGGATGCGGCCGACCAAGCTGAGGATCAAAATCTCCTCGGAAACTATATTGCACATAAAATTTTCTGCATTGGACAAGCAATGCAGTAGCCCCCGAGACACTGGTCGGGTGGTAACACCAGATCAGGGGATCAATGTGCCCCTTTAATATTTGTAAATAATAAGCCCGAAGCCCAGTAGCCCCCGAGCCTTAATGCGGGCACGGGTGGCCGAATTAAGGATCAATATCCATAGTAAAATCACAAATTATGTGTAATGACTCTATGTATCCAAGTACTTTACGTCATTAATACTCGGATCCGCATTGTACAAAGCTTTGTTGACCAACCATCGGCTTCCACCTCCTCGGCCAGTAGCCGAGGAGTGTTTGTCCTACTTTATAAAGATTTTATGAGGGCAAAGATTTACAACAAACAAGGCAATCTGGCCATATGGTTTTATAAACAAAGGTACGCAGAGAGTTATATTACTGTTTAATAGAAGAAATGTCTTCCAAAGAAAATAGTCCCGCTATCGGTTCCTTTCTTTGGGTTGTCATGCTAAGCATGATCATTAAACCTCAGCTCTAATGTAAGAGCAAAATATTGAGGATTTAGTTTGGGAGGCCAGTTAATAGCCCCCGGTAGTGTTCAGCGACAGTCGGGGTCAAGCCGTAAACACTTCGGCCAATGTTATGAACGGCCCATCATTTAACATAGTCATCGGATCGCTGACCAGTTTACGCTTATTGTGAAAGTCAGTTTTCGGCTTTCTCCACTGAGGTGCTTAACCATGTGAGCTGGAAGCACACTCGCAGTGGTTCTCCCTTTGCACGCCTAGCCGAACAAAACGGAATGTAGGAAGCAAGTGCAGGAGCCGGGCAACCCAAGTATTGACCGAAGACACAATTCGAAACCGATGCATATATAGCAATATCTGAGAATGTTTTTGCCGAATCCCTAAAGGTGTCCGGCGTTGCACTGCGAGACTAATGCTGGAAAAGCACAAATAGTTTAAAAGTGCCAAAAAGCTTGGAAAACCAAGAAACATCAGTAAAAACATGACGTCCGAACAATATCAAGTGTTCGGTGCCAGTCCGAAAGTTGGTCTTAGAAAAAAGAAGTGCTTCTGTCGTGCTTTAGCATGATACATCCTATCTCAAGACTTCGAGCGGGTCAGCCTACGGCTTCAACCTCCTATCCCGAGGGCGGAGTACTTCTCATCAGGCCAGTTTAGCAAACTAAACTCTAGCGGCTTTGAGAGAGAAATTAGGCTCCCCGGCTAGTGACCGCACACTCTTGTCAAAAAAAGGAGTGATAAATAATAATAATAAAACTTTGCAACGACTAAGAAGAAGAACACTTATTATAAAGCGGCTCAAATAAACTTAAGAGCCCCCAAGTGACTTGGGCAGAAGAATGATTGCATGTACCGAAGTACTTATATCATATCTATGTTCAACCGAACTTTAAACGCGTCTTAACCGATCGTCAGCTTCTCCCTTTTCGGTCAAGGACCGAAAAGTGTTATGTACTCCAACGGTCGAGAATATCGACGGTGTTTCCAATAACTAGGCAATCAGGCCATAAGGCTGTAACAGACAAAGCGCGCTCAAGGAACTTATGCCATATTACCGTGAAGTGTAAGAAGCATCTTCGAAGAAAATAGTACCCCCACCGATACCTTTCTTCGGTGCTCATTGTTATTATGAGACTTGTGCAATAGATTTTTTGTACTCATGAGTTCCGTTGTGTGCCGACCATCATTGAAAACTATAAGAGCGCTAGCTTTCGGCTTCACCCAGTCTGAGGTCCGGCTCGGGTGACCCGATCGTGACAATCGCAGAGGTGCTCCCTTTACTCCCTAGCCGAACAATCAGGAACGTAGGGGTAAACACAGGAGCGAGGCAACCCAGCTTGCAAATCACTTAAGTCAATATGGTGCATATTGTGGCGTAATACACGAACAAGGAACGAAGTCGTACAAGTATAATCATATGCAAGTGGAAAAGCTTCATGAAGGAAGCCCCAAATGAATTGGGTATTTGAATTTATGCGTCACAAACAAAGTTTGGACAAGGAAATTTTTTACAAGCAACTTTTTTCCAAAAAAGTATAATGCTTGGTCGAACCGAACACAAGTTAGAAATTAATGCTTTGAGCATGAAAGTGACTTAGCTGGTTAATGTGTTCGGTATTGATGACGCGGTCCGAGCTTGATGCGGGGCAAGGTTCCATCCCCCAAGCTGGTCCCGACGTGGCGGAGCGGAGAGCTCGACACGCCGAAGTGGTGACATAGCACGGTCAATGCAGACCGGCAGAGTGACGCCGAAGTCCCCGGATCATTTTCCTGTGCACAAAAAATAGTGCAGACCGGAGATAATGATAATTAAAAAAATGTTGCATAATAAATAATTTATGCAAAGTGAGGAATAGAAGAAATATGGCCTGGCGTCGAAGTCAATGTCGATGCAGGGCGTTGGCGTGATGTAGTAAAGGCATGGCAAAGCCTGAATTCGCAGGTCGGTCCGAGCTCCGGATGCAGCGTTCGCCGGACTATGTACGCAAACTGATCGAACCACCACGCGACCGTCATTAATGCGGTCACCAAAATTGGGACTCGCTCCGCACACCCATTGCCCGATGGGCGATAAAACGACGGCATGGCAATGCTGGTAAAGGTTGACTCGCCGAGGCAAAGCCCTCGGCCCAGCTAACGTGACGGAGCTGGTCGGCTAGTGATGCCGAAGTGTCCGGAGTAGGTTGATGAAGAGATGGCGAAGCCCCCGGTCCAGCCGAGATGTCGAAGCCTCGATGTCAGCCGATGAGTCGAAGTAGGTCGGCATGATGGACACCAGCTTGAAGAAGCAATAGTGCGGCCCTGTCGATGCAGGTCGTGACGTGGTCGATGCCGGCTTGATGAAGCGACCGTGCGGCGATGCCGGTATGCCCGCTCCGTGTAATCCGTGGGGCGGCGATGTTGATGATGATTTATCCTTCGCGATGCCGGACTCTTGTTCGGCTTGCCGAGATGATGATCCGAAGAAGTTGAGCTCGGCTAAAGTGACGACGTGTCTAGCGCAGGTCGGCAGCCGTTGAGTAATATTGCCGCACTGGTTTGACACCAGCATGATGTTGAAGATCATTTTCAAAAGATCTTAAAGTTAGTAGGATGTGTTCGGGAACAAAACACAATACCCCATACAAAACTTCCTTCAAAAGGGATGTCCGAAATCCCATTCATAAAAAAGATGAACTCGAATCGGATTCGTTTTCGCGCAGAAAACAGATCCGAAAAGTGATGCACTAATCGGAAGGTTTCCGGAGTTTGGACGGTCGGATCGAGCTGAAATTTTGAGAGGTGGTGGATATAGGAATTCTGCAGTCGATCAACGGTTGGATCTTCCAAAGGACGTCCGAGCTAGAAGCTGGACACCACGCCCTAAACTCATCCAAATTCCCATCCAGATTTGAGAGGGCTCCAGTATATCGTGGATTGCCAGAGATTCCTCCGTCGGAACTCGACGAAATTTTCCAGGGTTGTTATAGACTCAATTTCGCACAATTCTACCAAAGCGATCGTGAAAGCGATACTCGAGGAGGTGGTGGTGGTAGATACGAGTTCACTGTCCAAAAAAAAATAGCACGGTCGCTTGAGGGCAATGTTGATGTTGAGCCCCCGAGCTCCATAGATGATTCCTCCGTGATCTTGATAGAGATCGGAGTTGATGTTTAATGAAGGCCCTCGTCCAAACATGGTGATCCGAACACGGGGCGCAATTCTTGGTCGAACCAAGGTGACCAGTCGAACTGGTGACGAAGACGCCGAAGTCGCAGTTGATCTGTAGGCGAGCCGTCGATCCTTTTGTCGATCACACAACGGAGCTCTCAATGAAAGCACCAATGTCGGTGTCAAAACCGGCGGATCTCGGGTAGGGGGTCCCGAACTGTGCGTTTAGGCCGGATGGTAACAGGAGGCAAGGGACACGAAGTTTTACCCAGGTTCGGGCCCTCTTTATGGAGGTAAAACCCTACGTCATGCTTGATTAATATTAATGATATGGGTAGTACAAGAGTAGATCTACTACAAGATCGGAGAGGCTAAACCCTAGAAGCTAGCCTATGGTATGATTGTTGTTCTGTATGTTGTGTATTTTATCGACTAGCCTGACCCTGGTTTATATAATGCACCAGAGGCCTACGTTAACAAGAGTCCTAGCCGAATACACCGGTGGGGAGAAGTCCTTGTCTTGATCGCCAAGTCTTTGTGGAATCTTCCTTGTATGCAGCAGCTGTCCGAAGTGGCCCATGAGTATACGGCCATGGGGGGCCTCGGCCCAATCTAATAGATCGGGAGACGACGTGGTGAGTACCCCCTAGTCCCGGACACCGTCAGCCCAAGCTTGGAGATGCTATGTCTGATGAGAATGACATGTTTGAGAATGTATTTGCTGCAATTATAGTCCCAAGCTTGGGGAAGCTATGTTTAACGAAGATGATATTTCTAGCCTCCCAAGTTTTGATATGCAAATTTGTTATGATGATAGGATGCCTCCTACTTATGATGATTATATTGATGAAAGTGGGTTTGGAAGAGTGTCAACTTTAGGAAGTAATGATCCCACTATTTTGGAGGATGTTGAATCTTATTGTGATAATTATGAAAGTGGATTTGGAGAGGTCGTGACTTTATTTAGTAATGATTCCACTATCTTGGAAGAAGTTTCAATTGATTATGATGAGAATAAAGTTGCTACTTATGATGATTATTGTGATGATACGTAAGCTATAAAAAGTAGTGATGATTATACTTATAAAACTTGTCATGATTATGATTACCCTTTTTCTGAACATTACTCTTTTAATGTGGAAACAATTTATAGTATTCGAGTCTCTTATGATACTTCCACTATTCCGAATGAGAAGAATTTTTCTCATGTGGAGAGTAATAAAATTTCTATACTGATAGATCATGAAAAGAATGCTTTAGGTGCTGGTTATATTGTTGAATTCAGTCATGATGCTACTGAAAATTATTATGAGTGAGAAACATATGCTTCTAGGAATTGCAATAATATCAAGTTTCCTCTCTATGTGCTTAAAATCCGGAAGTTATGCTTGTTTTACCTTCCTATGCAAGTTGATTCTTGTTCCCATAAGTTGTTTGCTCACAAAATCCCTATGCACAGGAAGTGGGTTAGACTTAAATGTGCTAGTCATATTCTTCATGATGCTCTCTTTTTGTTTCAATTCTTGTCTTATGTGAGCATCGTTGAAATCATCATGCCTAGTTAGGGGCGTTAAACGATAGCGCTTGTTGGGAGGAAACCCGATTTTATTTTTGCTCTTTGCTTTTTGTTCCTATTTAGTAATAAATAATTCATCAATCCTATGTTATGATTGTGTTTTTTATGTTTTAATTAGTGTTTGTGCCAAGTAAAGCCTTTAGGATCTTCTTGGGTGATTGTTATTTGATCTTGCTGTAAAAAACAGAAAGTATGCGCTCACGAGAATAATTTTCATTTTTTACCAGAGAACGATAAAATACCAACTCTACTTGCAGTATATTAATAAACAAATTTCCTAGGACTTCCTAATTCTCAGGATTTTTTGGGTTCCATAAGTATACGTTTGATACAGATTACTACAGACTGTTCTGTTTTTGACAGATTTTGTTTTTATCGTGTTGTTTGCTTATTTTGATGAATCTATGACTAGTATCGGAGGGTATGAACCATAGATAAGTTGGAACACAGTAGATATTACACCAATACGAATTTAGAATGAGTTCACAACAGTACCTAAGTGGTGATTTATTTTCTTACACTAACGGAGCTTACGAGTTTTCTATTAAGTTTTGTGTTGTGGAGTTTTCATGTTTTGGGTAAAGATTCGATGGACTATGGAATAAGGAGTGGCAAGAGCCTAAGCTTGGGGATGCCCATGGAACCCCAAGGTAATATTCAAGGACAACCAAGAGCCTAAGCTTGGGGATGCCCCGGATGGCATCCCCTCTTTCATCTTCATTCATCGGTAACTTTACTTGGAGCTATATTTTTATTCACCACATAATATGTGTTTTGCTTGGAGCGTCATTTTATTTTATTTTATTTTGCTTGCTGTTTGAATAAAATACCAAGATCTGAAATTATTAATTGTTAGAGAGTCTTTACATAGTGCATAATTATTCGACTAGTCATTGATCTTCACTTATATCTTTTGGAGTAGTTTGTCATTTGCTCTAGTGCTTCACTTATATGTTTTTAGAGCACGGCGGTGGTTTTATTTTGAAAAAATTGTTGAACTCTCATGCTTCATTTATATTATTTTTAGAGTCTTTAGAACAGCATGGTAATTTGCTTTGGTTATGAAACTAGTCCTAATATGATGGGCATCCAAGATGGGTATAATAAAAACTTCCATATAAAGTGCATTGAATACTATGAGAAGTTTGATACTTGATGATTGTTTTGAGATATGAAGATGGTGATATTAGAGTCATGCTAGTTGAGTAGTTGTGAATTTGAGAGATACTTGTGTTAAAGTTTGTGATTCCCGTAGCATGCACGTATGGTGAACCGTTATGTGATGAAGTCGGAGCATGATTTATTTTTTATTGTCTTCCTTATGAGTGGTGGTCGGGGACGAGCGATGGTCTTTTCCTACCAATCTATCCCCCTAGGAGCATGCGCGTAATACTTTGTTTCGGTAACTAATAGATTTTTGCAATAAGTATGTGAGTTCTTTATGAGTAATGTTGAGTCCATGGATTATACGCACTCTCACCCTTCCACCATTGCTAGCCTCTCTAGTATCGCGCAACTTTCGCCGGTACCATGAACCCACCATATACCTTCCTCAAAATAGCCACCATACCTACCTATTATGGCATTTCCATAGCCATTCTGAGATATATTGCCATGCAACTTTCCACCATTCCGTTATTATGACACGCTTCATCATTGTCATATTGCTTGCATGATCATTTAGTTGACATCGTATTTGTGGCAAAGCCACCGTTCATAAATCTTCATACATGTCACTCATGCATAATTTCACATCCCGGTACACCGCCGGAGGCATTCACATAGAGTCATATTTTGTTCTAAGTATTGAGTTGTAATTCTTGAGTTGTAAATAAATAAAAGTGTGATGATCATCATTATTAGAGCATTGTCCCATGTGAGGAAAGGATGATGGAGACTATGATTCCCCCACAAGTCGGGATGAGACTCCGGATGAAAAATAATAAAAAAAGAGGCCAAAAAAGAGAAAGGGCCCAAATAAAGAAAAGAGAAAAAGAGAGAAGGGACAATGTACTATCCTTTTTCCACACTTGTGCTTCAAACTAGCACCATGATCTTCATGATAGAGAGTCTCCTATGTTGTCACTTTCATATACTAGTGGGAATTTTACATTATAGAGCTTGGCTTGTATATTCCAATGATGGGCTTCCTCAAAATTGCCCTAGGTCTTCATGAGCAAGCAAGTTGGATGCACACCCACTTAGTTTCTTTTGTTGAGATTTCATACACTTATAGCTCTAGTGCATCCGTTGCATGGCAATCCCTACTCACTCACATTGATATATATTGATGGGCATCTCCATAGCCCGTTGATATGCCTAGTTGATGTGAGACTATCTTCTCCTTTTTGTCTTCTCCACAACCACCATTCTATTCCACTTATAGTGCTATGTCCATGGCTCACGCTCATGTATTGCGTGAAGATTGAAAAAGTTTGAGAACATCAAAAGTATGAAACAAATGCTTGGCTTGTCATCGGGGTTGTGCATGGTTTAAATATTTTGTGTGATGAAGATAGAGCATAGCCAGACTATATGATTTTGTAGGGGCAGCTTTCTTTGGCCATGTTATTTTGAGAAGACATGATTACTTTGTTAGTATGCTTGAAGTATTATTATTTTTATGTCAATATTAAACTTTTGTCTTCAATTTTATGGATCTGAATATTCTTGCCACAATAAAGAGAATTACATGGATAAATATGTTAGGTAGCATTCCACATCAAAAATTCTATTTTTTATCATTTACCTACTCGAGGACGAGCAGGAATTAAGCTTGAGGATGCTGATACGTCTCCAACGTATCGATAATTTTTGATTGTTCCATGCTATTAAATTATCTGTTTTGGATGTTTATGGGTTTTATTATACACTTTTATATTATTTTTGGGACTAACCTATTAACAGGAGGCCGAGCCCAAATTGTTGTTTTCTTGCCTATTTCAGTGTTTCGAAGAAAAGGAATATCAAACGGAGTCCAAACGGAATGAAACCTTCGGGAGAGTTATTTTTGGAATGGAAGCAATCTAGGAGACTTGGAGTATGCGTTTGGGAAGCTTCGAGGTGGCCACGAGGCAGGGAGGCGCTCCTGCCCCCTGGGCGTGCCCCCACCCTCGTGGTCCCCTCATGGCTCCCCTGACCGACTTCTTTCGCCTATATATATCCATATACTGTAAAAACTTCAGGGAGCAGAATAGATCAGGAGTTCCGCTGCCAGAAGCCTCCGTAGCCACCGAAAGCCAATCTAGACCCGTTCTGGCACCCTACTGGAGGGGGGGAATCCCTCTCTGGTGGCCATCTTCATCATCCCGGCGCTCTCCATGAAGAGGAGGGAGTAGTTCTCCCTCGGGGCTGAGGGTATGTACCAATAGCTATGTGTTTGATCTTTCTCTCTCTCTCTCTCTCTCTCTCTCTCGTGTTCTTGAGTTGGCACAATCTTGATGTATCGCGAGCTTTGCTATTATAGTTGGATCTTATGATGTTTCTCCCCCTCTACTCTCTTGTAATGGATTGAGTTTTCCCTTTGAATTTATCTTATCGGATTGAGTCTTTAAGGATTTGAGAACACTTGATGTATGTCTTGCACGTGCTTATCTGTGGCGACAATGGGATATCATGTGATCCACTTGATGTATGTTTTGGTGATCAACTTGTGAGTTCCGTGACCTCGGGAACTTATGCATAGGGGTTGGCACACGTTTTCGTCTTGACTCTCCGGTAGAAACTTTGGGGCACTCTTTGAAGTTCTTTGTGTTGGTTGAATAGATGAATCTGAGATTGTGTGATGCATATCATATAATCATACCCACTGATACTTGAGGTGACATTGGAGTATCTAGGTGACATTACGGTTTTGGTTGATTTGTGTCTTAAGGTGTTATTCTAGTACGAACTCTATGATAGATTGAACGGAAAGAATAACTTCGTGTTATTTTACTACGGACTCTTGAATAGATCGATCAGAAAGGATAACTTTGAGGTGGTTTCGTACCCTACAATAATCTCTTCGTTTGTTCTCCGCTATTAGTGACTTTGGAGTGACTCTTTGTTCCATGTTGAGGGATAGTTATATGATCCAATTATGTTATTATTGTTGAGAGAACTTGCACTAGCGGAAGTATGAACCCTAGGCCTTGTTTCCTAGCATTGCAATACCGTTTATGCTCACTTTTACCACTTGCTACCTTGCTGTTTTTATATTTTTAGATTACAAAAACCTTTATCTACCATCCATATTGCACTTTTATCACCATCTCTTCGCTGAACTAGTGCACCTATACAATTTACCATTGTATTGGGTGTGTTGGGGACACAAGAGACTCTTTGTTATTTGGTTGCAGGGTTGTTTGAGAGAGACCATCTTCATCCTGCGCCTCCCATGGATTGATAAACCTTAGGTCATCCACTTGAGGGAAATTTGTCACTGTCCTACAAACCTCTGCACTTGGAGGCCCAACAACATCTACAAGAAGAAGGTTGTGTAGTAGACATCACACCCAGAGTATGTTGATTTCAATAGTGATGAAGATGGCTTGGTAGGTGATGATGATTTACTTGTTGACAACACTAGTGATGAAGTCTATGATGAAATTGCTATTAATCATGCTAATCAAGATGAAACGAAAAGAACTAAACACTCTTAAGTTATCTCATGAAACTACTCTAGAGGATCATCGAGAGCTTTTAAAGACTCATGAGAAGCTACGCTTCGAGAAGCTAAATTTAGAACAAGAGCATGGGTTCTTAAAAGCAATCAATGATGATCTTCGAAAGAAAAGTTCTTCTTACATTGCCAAGCGTTTACTCTTGCCTAATTATATGCCACAAGTAAAATCTAGCAACAAGAACAAGAAAGATTCTTCTTCTAGTAGTAATAATAATGATGCTAAATCAAATATTATTGCTTCTAGTAGTTCTCTTGATTCTACTAATGATTCTCTTAGCCAAGTTACACTTGAGCAAGAAAATAGCTTATTGAAGGGAATTATAGAGGAAGGTGTTTACAAGAGCCTTGCCAGAAGTAAGCAATTTGAGGAAATTGTACGCAAGCAGGGGACGCATCGGAAGAATCAAGGTGTTGGTTTTGAACAAAGGTTCAATGCCAATGGAGTTGAGTGGGAAGAAAATCAATATCCCAAGATGAAGTTTGTTCTTCAACAAGAGAAGTATGACCCCACTTCTTTCAAAGGAACACAAGCTCAAGATGATCTTCCACCACAAGACCACAAGCTAAAAGGTAAAGACAAGTTTCAAGAAGAGATTGATTCATTTGAAGAAGCTCCTCAGGCCTTGGTCAAGTGGGTTCACAAGACTACGTCAAGTTCCACTACATCAAGTATGACTACAACTCCAAGGATTCCCATCAAGTTGATGTGGATCCCAAAGAAGAAGAACTAGAGAGTTCTTGTGGGTGACTCCGCCAACATACTTCACTCACATTCATTTTGGCAAGGACAATTGCAGTCAACTTCCATATCTTGCACTAGTTCATGGAGTCATGATACGTCTCTGTCGTATCTATAATTTTTGATTGTTCCATGCCAATATTATACAACTTTCACATATTTTGGAAACTTTTTGTATGATTTATTGGACTAACTTATTGATCCAATGCCCAGTGCCAGTTCCTGTTTTTTGCATGTTTTTGTTTTGCAGAAAATCCATATCAAACAAAGTCCAATCGCGATAAAAATTTATGGAGAATTATTGTGTAATATATGTGATTTTTGGGACTTGGAATCAACGCAAATGAAGGCCCACAGTGCCCAAGAGACACCAGGGCAGACCCTAGGCTCCAGGCACATGGTGGTGGGTTGTGCTCACCTCATACGCCGGTTGGGTCTCTACTTCAGGCGCAAGGAAGCTTATATCCGGGGGAAAATCGTGTTAAAATCTCAGCGCAATCGGAGTTACGTATCTCCTGGGATATAAGAAATGGTTTTTGGCCAGATCTAGCAGCGCAAAACAGAAGAGAACAGGGAGGGAGATCCAATCTCAGAGGGGATCCCGCCCCTCCTCCACCATGGAGGCCATGGACCAGAGGGGGAACTCTCCTCCCATCTAGGGGGGAGGCCAAGGAAGAAGAAGAATAAGGGGGCTCTCTTCCCCTCTCTCCCAGTGGCGCCGGAGTGCTGCCGGTGCTAGGCTCATGACGAGGATCTACATCAACAATCTTGCTACCGTCAACACCAACTTTCCCCCCTCTATGCAGTGGTGTAACCTCCCTTCTCACCACTGTAATCTCTACTTAAACATGGTTCTCAACTCCATATATTATTTCCCAATGATATTTGGCTATCCTATGATGTTTGAGATCTGTTTTGTCCTATGGGTTAATCGTGATCTTGGTTGGTATGATTATATGTTTTATTTATGGTGCTGTCCTATAGTTCCCTCTGTCTCGCGCAAACGTGAGGGGTCCCTGCTGTAGGGTGTTGCAATACGTTCATGATTTGCTTATGGTGGATTGCGAGAGTGACAGAAGCTTAAACCCAAGTAGGTGGGTTGTTGCGTATGGGATAAAGAGGACTTGATACTTAATACTATGGTTGGGTTTCATGACTTTAATGATCTTTAGTAGTCGCGGATGCTTGCTAGAGTTCCAATCATAAGTGCATATGATCCAAGTAGAGAAAGTATGTTAGCTCATGCCTCTCCCTCATATAAATTTGCAAGAATGATTACCGGTACTTGTTATCGATTACCTAGGGACAAATGACTTTCTTGTTGACAAAAGCTATCCACTTTTATTACCTTGCAATTTATTCTTAGTTTTATTCTCGCAAAGTACTCGTAGTGTTATTCTTGCAAAATAGTTTCATACTTGTTTTAGCTAAAGCAAACGTCAAGTGTGCATAGAGTTGTATCGGTGGTCGATAGAACTTGAGGGAATATTTGTTCAGCCTTTAGCTCATCGTTGGGTTCGACACTCTTATTTATCAAAGAATGCTATAAATGACCCCCTATACTTGTGGGTTATCAAGACATTTTTCTGGCGCCGTTGTCTGGAAGCAATGGGGTGAATATTCTCGTGTGTGCTCGTTTGCTTTATTACTAAGTAGTTCTTATTTCCTGTTCTAATTTGTTCTGTATCTTTTAGTTATGGATACGGAACACGAAACACGAAAAAAAATTAGTGGTACTTGCTACTCATGGAGATGAGGAACCTCCTGAAACCCTCAATGCTTGTTATGTGAAAAATATTATGCACTATTTTGATAATCCTGAGAAAACCCCATTTAACAAGATAATGGGAGTAACATTGGATCAACGTGAATACTTTAGGGATTATCGCTTGACTCAAAAAGGGGAACTGTTGTGGGATCAAATTCATATGTTGCATTGGTATGCTTGGAATTTATGCCAGCGATATGATTATACTTGTTGCTCTAGGATGAATGCTCCACACCTTCCCTTTTCATGCAAATTTAATGATAATGAAACCTTGGCTTCTTATGCCAATGGTAGATATGATTATTATGGCGTGGAATGAAAAGAAGAATTTGTTGCTTTCAAGGGTGCTTATGAAATTGAATCTTTGTTTTTAAAGCATGAAGCTTTTGATGATGATGTTTATAGACCTGATAATTTTTCCATCCTTAAGTATTGCTATGATAATTATAAATACAATTCTGATATTGATGAATTTATTGGGAAAGTCTCCACTATCCAAGAAGAGACTAATATTTTGCAAGAGTCTATGGAAGAAGAAATTGATGAAACTGTGAGCTCATTGGATGAAAAAAGATGATGAAGAGAGTGAAGAACAGAAGGAGGAAGAGCGGATTAGCTACCATGCCCTCCTTATAATGAGAGTAACCCTCCAACTCATACATTATTTAATGTCCCTTCATGCTTATCGAAGGATGAATGCTATGATAATTGCTATGATCCTGTTGATTCTTTCAAAATATCCCTTTTGGATGAACTTGATGCTTGCTATGCTTGTGGCCAAGATGCCAGTATGAATTATGCTTATGGAGATGAACTTGCTATAGTTCCTTATGTTAAGAATGAAATTGTTGCTATTGCACCCATGCATGATAGTCCTATTATCTTTTTGAATTCTCCAAACTACACTATATCGGAGAAGTTTGCACTTATTAAGAATTACATTGATGGGTTGCCTTTTACCGTTGCACATGATGATTTTAATGAGTATACTATGCATGTGATTGCTGCTCCTACTTGCAATTATTATGACAGAGAGAGACTACATCTCCACCTCGCTATGTTTCCAACACGATAGAATTGCAAGAAACTTCTTATGCTATGTATTGGCCTTTACTGGATGTGCATGAATTGTTCTTGTATGGCATGCCGATGCATAGGAAGAGATTTAGACTTCGTCATTGCATGATATATGTTGCTTTGTGCTCATTACTAAATTCCAAATCATTGTTAATTAAAATTGGCTTTGATATACCTTGGGATCCGGGTGGATTCATCACTTGAGCACTCTATGCCTAGCTTAATGGCTTTAAAGAAAGCGCTACCAAAGAGACAACCCGGAAGTTTTGGAGGGTCATTTATTTCTATTGAGTGCTTTTATAAAGTTTAAAAACAAAAAAATATATAGAGGGGAACTTAAAAACTTTTTCACAAAAGAGAAGCGATTGGAAGTTATGCATCGGAGAAGTGAGGGTCGACCTTGAACACTTGTGTTCATGCTCATGGAAACAATGTAGAATTTTTCATCAAGATTCTCATAAAAATAATTATCCCCTTGTACAATCCATTGTATTGTAAAATTATTGTGCCAAGATTTGCCTTTAGGATGATCAGATCGCTTGTTGGTATGTGCGGTGTAAAAACAGATATTTGGTCGTAGCGCGTGAATTTTCATTTTTTTTTACTGGAATGTCAAATGTTTCTGAAACGTTTTGCATAGTCTTTCTATACAAATTGTTTGTTTTTTCCTAATTTTTCAGAATTTTTGGAGTACCAGAAGTATGGTAGATGTTCAGATTGCTACAGACTGTCATGTTTAAGACATATTCTATTTTTTCATGCATTGTTTTGCTTGTTTTGATGAAACTATCGATTCTATCGGTGGTATAAGCCATGGAAAAGCTATAATATTGTAGCTACAATGCAAAAACAAAATATGAATTGGTTTTCAATAGTACTTAAAGTAGTGATACTAACGGATCTTACCGAGCTTTCTGTTGAGTTTTGTGTGGATGAAGTGATCAAAGAACGAGGAGATCTCGATATGAGAAGAAGGAGGAGAGGCAAGAGCTCAAGCTTGTGGATGTGCAAGGCACCCCAAGTAAATATCCAAGGAGACTCAAGCGTCCAAGCTTGGGGATGCCCCGGAAGGCATCCCATCTTTCTTCAACAAGTATCGGTATGCTTTCGTTCTCGTTTCATTCATGTGATATGTGTGAATCTTGGAGCCTCTTTTGTGTTTAGTTTTCATTTTTCTTTTATGCACCATGCTGGTATGCGATAGTCCATGGTTGATTTATAGAATGATCATTGCACTTCACTTATATCTTTTGAGTATGGCTTTATAGAATGCTTCTGTTGGGGAACGCAGTAATTTCAAAAAAAATCCTACGCACACGCAAGATCATGGTGATGCATAGCACCGAGAGGGGAGAGTATCATCTATGTACCCTCGTAGACCGTAAGTGGAAGCATTATGACAACGCGGTTGATGTAGTCGTACGTCTTCATGATCGACCGATCTAGTACTGAAGATACGGCACCTCCGCGATCTGCACACGTTCGGCTCGGTGACATCCCGCGAACTCATGATCTTGTAGAGCTTCGAGGGAGAGCTTCGTCAGCACGACGGCATGATGAAAATGATGATGTTGCTACCGGAACAGGGCTTCGCCTAAGCACCGCTATGATATTACCAAGGTGGATTATGGTGGAGGGGGCACCGCACACGGCTAAAGATCAATGATCAACTTGTGTGTCTATGGGGTGCCTCCCTCCCCCGTATATAAAGGAGTGGGGGAGGGGAGGGTCGGCCCTCCTATTGCGCGCCCCATGGGGAGTCCTACTCCCACCGGGAGTAGGATTCCCCCCTTTCCATGTAGCAGGAGTAGGAGAAGGAAGGAGGAAAGAGGGAGAAGGAAAGGGGGGCACCCCCCCTCCTAGTCCAATTCGGACCAGAGGGAGAGGGGGCACGCGGCCTGCCCTAGCAGCCCCTCCTCTCTTTCCACTAAGGCCCATAAGGACCATTAAACTCCCCAGGGGGTTCCGGTAACCCCTCAGTACTCCAGTATATGCCCGAACTTCACTCGGAACCCTTCCGATGTCCAAACATAGTCGTACAATATATCGATCTTTATGTCTCGACCATTTAGAGACTCCTTGTCATGTCCGTGATCAAATTCGGGACTCCGAACTACCTTTGGTACATCAAAACACATAAACTCATAATACTGATCGTCACCGAACGTTAAGTGTGCGGACCCTACGGGTTCGAGAACTATGTAGACATGACCGATACATGTCTCCGGTCAATAACCAATAGTGGAACCTGGATGCTCATATTGGTTCCTACATATTCTACGAAGATCTTTATCGGTCAAACTGCATAACGATATACGTTGTTCCCTTTGTCATTGGTATGCTACTTGCCCGAGATTCGATCGTTGGTATCTCAATACCTAGTTCAATCTCGTTACCGGCAAGTCTCTTTACTCGTTCCGTAATGCTACATCCTGTAACTAACTCATTAGCTACATTGCTTGCAAGGCTTATAGTGATGTACATTACCGAGAGGGCCCAGAGATACCTCTTCGACAATTGGAGTGACAAATCCTAATCTTAATCCATGCCAACTCAACAAACACCATTGGAGACACCTATAGAGAACCTTTATAATCACCTAGTTATGTTGTGACGTTTGGTAGCACACAAAGTGTTCCTACGGTATTCGGGAGTTGCATGATCTCATAGTCATAGGAACATGTATAGTTATGGAGAAAGCAATAGCAACGAATTAAACAATCATCGTGCTAAGCTAACAGATGGGTCAAGTCAATCACATCATTCTCTAATGATGTGAACCCGTTAATCAAATGACAACTCATGACTATGCTTAGGAAACATAACCATCATTGATTCAACGAGCTAGTCAAGTAGAGGCAAACTAGTGACACTCTCTTTGTCTATGTATTCACACATGTACTAAGTTTCCGGTTAATACAATTCTAGAATGAATAATAAACATTTATCATGATATAAGGAAATATAAATAACAACTTTATTATTGCCTCTAGGGCATATTTCCTTCAGCTTCATGTGCTTCACTTATATCATTTGAAGTGTGGATTGCCTGTTTCTCTTCACATAGAAAACCATTGTTTGTAGAATGCTATTTTGCTTCACTTATATTTATTAGAGCATGATCTTTTGTAGAAAGAGTTAAACTCTCATGCTTCACTTATACCTATTTAGAGAGTCAACATGAATGGGTCAATTGCATGGTTAGTCATAAAATCATACATAAAACTTGTGGATCACTAAATATGATATGTTTGATTCCTTGCAATAGTTTTGCAATATAGAGATGGATGTCGGTGTCAAAACCGGTCGATCTCGGGTAGGGGGTCCCGAATTGTGTGTCTGAGGATCGAAGGAAACAGGAGACAAGGGCGACATGATGTTGACCCAGGTTCGGGCCCTCTTAGAGGTAAAACCCTACGTCCCGCTTGAGTGTATTTGATGAATATAGGGGTTACAAGAGTAGATCTACCTTGAGATCGTAATGGCTAAACCCTAGATGTCTAGCCTATGTGATTTGTGTTAGCCTCTATGGACTAAACCCTCCAGTTTATATAGACACCGGAGGGGTCTAGGGTTGTACAGAGTCGGTTTACAGAGAAAGAAAATAATACATCCGAACGCTAGGCTTGCCATCCACACAAAGGAGAGTCCCATCTAAACACGGGGAAAGGTCGTCTGCCTTGTATCTTCACGGCCCACCAGTCCGGCCCATATCAAATTGTCCGGACACCTGATGACCCCTTAGACCAGGACTCACTCAGTAGCCCCTGAACCAGTCTTCAATGACGATGTATTTGGCTCGTTAATTGTCTTCGGGATTGCAAGGCAGGTTCCTTCTCCGCATACAAAGCAGTCTCTTGAACAAAATATCTATATCCGGCTCCGCATTATAGCTACAACCCTAAACCACAAGGGCATAATATTTAATAAAGCATATCTTCTGACACCTTCTTCGGCGAAATGTTATGTCTAGCCTTTTTATTATTTCTAACCATTTTTGGCCTCCTACTTCGTGTTTCGAGGTGTGGCCTTCATTGACACGTCCTATCAAAGCAGAGATCGTGCCCCTTATTACGGGATTTTCATCAATACGGGTTTGGGTAATCCAACCGTGTCATTCGCACGACCCCTTGGGGATAGGCGAGTTTTAAAGCTAGTGGGGGCGCTTGATATTCACTGTCTATATAAGCGGATAAAGATCCATTCTTTACCCCATGCCTTCTTCCTTCCTCAGCCTTCCCGTCCTTGAGCTCCACCGCCCAAATTTCAACCTTTCCTACTGCCCAACTCTCCCAGCCATGTCCGGATCCGGTTAACAGGGCAAGTGCGTGCCTCCTCCATCACGGAGAAGGACATCAAGGAGCTTTGGGAGGCGAAGTATTTGACCGTGGAAATCACACACCGGCTCCCGGCCAAAGAGCAAATCGTCCCCACACCAGAGCCCGGTGAGAGGGTTGTATTCATCCCCCACTTTCTCCACGGACTAGGGTTTCCCCTCCACCCTTTCGTCCGTGGCCTCATGTTCTATTACGGGCTGGATTTCCACGATCTAGCCCCAAACTCCTTCCTTCACATCTCGGCGTCCATCGTCATGTGTGAGGTGCTCTTCCGCATTCCTCCGCACTTTGTCCTGTGGCTTAAGGTTTTCAATGTGAAGCCAGAGGTGGTTGACGGGCAGCACGCCGACTGTGATGGCGCCATGGTGAGCAAACTCCCCAACACCACTTGGCCCAAGGGGGCCTTCGTGGAGACCGTGAAGGTGTGGTAGCAGGAGTGGTTCTATATCACCGAGCCTCGTAGTACCAAATAGGCGGCTGCCCCTGAATTTAGATCTGGGCCTCCCATGCGGCTTGTGTCTTGGACCAACAAGGGTCTAGACTGGGCATCGACCGATGAAGTGATGACACTGCAAAAGTGCATCAAGAGTATGGTAAAGAAACACACCAGTCTCACCGACGTGATTCAAGTGATGCTCTTCCGCCGGATCCTCCCATGCCAACGCCGACCTCTCCACATGTGGGAGTTTAATCTGGACGGCCCCCAGACCCTGAAGCGCTTATTCGGTACAACACATGAAGAGATCTGGAAATTGCTTTTTAAATCCCAGAACTCGTGGCCGGAGAAGACCGAGGATATTGGTCTTGACAACGCGCATCCGGCAACTGAGGAGGTAAGCTTCTTACTTCCGAACATAATTTTGATCCATAAGTCAAGGGGTATACTAAGGCACATGTCGGTGTCAAAGCTGGTGGATCTTGGGTAGGGGGTCCCGAACTGTGCGTCTAAGGCGGATGGTAACAGGAGGCAGGGGACACAATGTTTTACCCAGGTTCGGGCCCTCTTGATGGAAGTAAAACTCTACGTCCTGCTTGATTATTCTTGATAATATGTGTAGTACAAGAGTTGATCTACCACGAGATCGGAGAGGCTAAACCCTAGAAGCTAGCCTATGGTATGATTGTTTGTTGCCCTACGGAGTAAAACTCTCCGGTTTATATAGACAACGGAGGGGGATAGGGTTACACAAAGTCGGTTACAAAGGAGGAGATATTCATATCCGTATTGCCTAGCTTGCCTTCCACGCCAAGTAGAGTCCCATCCGGACACGGGACGAAGTCTTCAATCTCGTATCTTCATAGTCCAATAGTCCGGCCAAAGGATATAGCCCGACTGTCCGGAGACCCCCTAATCCAGGACTCCCTCAGTAGCCCCTGAACCAGGCTTCAATGACGATGAGTCTGGAAAGCAGTGTTGTCTTCAGCATTGCAAGGCGGGTTCCTCCTCTGAATACACCATAGAAGAGTTTGAATACAAGGATAGTGTCCGACCCTGCAAAATAAGTTCCACATACCACCGTAGAGAGAATAATATTTCCACAAATCCAATCTGCTGACACGTTATGACATCATGCCATGGCCCGGTAATTATTCGAACCATTTTTCCTTAACCAGCCCCGCACATAACGCGAGGCGGTTTCTTGACACGTCTTGTCAAAGCAGAGATCGTGTTCCCCTTATTACGGGATTATCATCAATATGGACATGGGTAACCCAACCGCGCCATCAATTACGACACTTGGGGGATAAGCGAGTTTTACCAGGCTAGTGGGGGCACATAGTTTAGTCCTCCCTTACAAAGGGATAAGATCTCACCTTTTTCTACCCACGCCTTCTTCCTCCTTGCTCATCCATTCTCGCGCACTCGAGCTCCAGCGCCCAAGTCTGCATCCTCCTCCTCAACTCTCTCCAAACATGTCCGGAGCGGGAGGCAAGTGGATGGCCTCCTCCATCACGGAGGGGCACATCAAAAAGTTGTGCGGAGCCGGATACTTAGCCGCGGACATCGCGCACCGGCTGCCAGCCGCGGGGCAGGTCATCCCTACCCCAGAACCTCACGAGAGGGTGGTCTTCCTCCCCCACTTCGTTCGCGGACTGGGGTTTCCCCTCCTTCCATTTGTCCGCGGCCTCATGTTCTATTATGGGCTGGACTTTCACGATCTGGCCCTGAACTTCATCCTCAACATCTCAGCGTTCATCATCGTGTGCGAGGCTTTCCTCCGCATCCGGCCCCACTTCAGCCTATGGCTAAAGACCTTCAATATCAAGCCGAAGGTTGTAGGTGGCCAACAAGCGGACTGCGGTGGAACCATGGTGGGAAAAATGCCCAATGTTGCATGGCTCGAGGGCTCCTTCGTGGAGACCGTAAAGGGGTGGCAGTCGATGTGGTTCTACATCACCGAGCCGCGCGACACCAACTGGGTGGCGGCCCCCGAGTTTCGATCCGGAATCCCCATGCGGCTCACTTCCTGGAAGGAGAAGGGCCTATCCTGGGGTTCATCGATGGAGCTGGACGGACTCCAGAAATGTATCCGGAACATGACAAGCAAGAAACTTAAGCTTGTCGACATAGTCCAAGTCATGCTCTTCCGCTGGATCCTCCCATGTCAGCAACGGGATTTCAACTTATGGGAGTTCGACCCGGCCGGACACCAGACTCTAAGCGAGCTCTTCGACACGATGCACAACGATGTCTGGAGGGTGTTGTTCAAGAGCGCTGAGGTACCTCCCTCTCTCACCGAGGACCGCGGGCTAAGCGCGAAGCACCCTACGAATCCGGTAAGTTCTGTACATTTGGTAGGATATTTATTTCCCATAGCTTAACCATGTGCAGGGTCTGAGCTCTGATGCCTTTAACAGGACTGGGTGGAGGCATCGCAGCAGATCGACTGTCCGGCCCCCCTGCCCGAAGACACCACGGACACTCTCCTGACGGAGATGCTGACTCCGACTCCTTATAAGGTGCCGGATAAGACCATGAAGAAGGCCAAGGGAACCCGAAAGAGTTCCCGGCGCCAGGTGGTATCGGACTCATCGTCCGATAACTCCACGACGTACTCCTCCCATGAAGACGAGGAGGAAGATGAAGATGCTCCCCCTCCAGCCGGGGGAGACAAGAAAAGGAAGGCCGCCCTGACCGGGGAGGCCGAAGGGTCCAAGAAGGGAAGGACTCTTCTTTTGGACTGCTCCACCACTGCCGCCGAAGGCGAAGACGAGTGGCTGCTCAGGGCCAAGCCCCTGGCGAAGTCATAAGTATTCGGATACCAGAGTAAATCATAGCATACCTTTGTCGCACTGCTTCTCCTAACGCCGAATATGATTATGCAGACCGCCCCAAGCCCGTATCGACGTATCCTCGTCGGACGGCTCCTTGGATTCATCGGATATGGATAGCGATCCACTTCCGACCGCCTCCTCCCCTCGCCCTATAGACAATGCCGAGGTATTGTCTCAAGGGGCACCAAGACATGGGGAGACAGTCCCGGAGGCGCCTCAAGGCGACCTTCCGGACTCCAGGAGCAAAGGGAGCAAGGCTCCCGGGGGCTCCAAGTTCGGCTCTCAGCCGAACATCGCGCCGGAACCTCCAGTGATTCCGGACTCGGGCAGGCGGCCCCCTTCCAAAAGGGGTAAGACGCCCGTGCCGGTGACCTCTGCCCATCCAGAGGCACCGGACGACCTGCTGGGAGCGCTTCGCGGTGCTTCCATCAACGAAGAGCACCGCACTATTATGAGTGTGGTGATCAAGAAGGTTCATTCCGCCAAGAGCGGACTGACTGAAGCCTGTGCCAGCCTTCTAACAGGCTTTGAGGTAAGTATTTAAAATATAGGGGAAAATATTACCACATAGACAGTAGCCCCTGATGCTCTGTTTGGTGTTCACAAAGAAAAGCTGAACAGAGGATCAAATAATATCTGCAGGAGTCTAATATAAGTATGTCTATATGCGTATGCAGGCTTCGTTGCTGACCTCTGCCGCACTGACTGCGAAGGTCGCCGCACTGAAGCAGGACCTCAAGGGGTCCGAGAAAGAGCTAGGCCTTGCCAAGAGGCAGCTCGAGGAGAACAAAGGTAAGTAATACCTTGTCTATAGATATATATGTATACAAAAAAGATGCGATTGCAAAATGATAGGATCATCATGAATTTGCCAGGGGCCATGACCGAAGTGGCGACCCTGAAGCAAGCATTGTCTGAGGTCAAAAACAAAGCGGCCCAGGAGCACGCCGAGTGAGAAAAGCAGGAGGCACGGGTGGGCGAGGTGCAACAAGAGCTCCAGGCTCTCGTGACGAAGCACGAGGCTTTGGAGCTTGACTCGAAGACGCGAGAGTCTGAGCTTGTCGCGGCCCTTGAGAGCGCAAAGAATGCCAAGGCTGAAGCCCACAAGGCCCTCCAGGAGATTGAGGCGATGAGGAAGATAGCGGCGGGTAAGGCATTCAATATGCAAAGCAAGCGTGCGAAAGTAAATTACTTGTTACTTACCCAAGTCCGGAGCTCTCCAGGAGCATTCATAGATTTTCCCGCAGCATGTCCGATGCCGCAAGGTTTTACCAGGCCGAGGAGGGTAGCTCAACGGAGAAGCCGTTCTGGTCTCAGTATACTCGGACCGAACACCCGATGCATATGAGCGACCAGCTGAAGCAACTGGTCGAGCTGCACAAGGCGGCTGAACAGGCCATGAGGGGCCTTATAGTCCAGATGTGGCCTGGCGACGCCCTTCCCAACAGCTACTTTGGCCTAGTGAGGCGGCTTGTGGATGCTTGCCCACGGCTGGAAGTCATCAAGAGGTCCGTAGGCATCGAAGGTGCACGCCGGGCTTTTGCCCGTGCAAAGGTGCACTGGGCCAAGATGGACGCCGAGAAGCTGGTGAAGGAGGGGCCGCCGCAGGGCAAGGAGCATCGCCATCCCGAGATGTACTATGAGGGTGTCCTGAAGGGTGCCCGTCTTGTAGCGGACGAGTGTACGAAAGATGTAATATTTGAATGAACTTGCTCGTGTGATCCTGTATTATGAAAACTTGTTCATATGCGCTATGCAACGCTTGTTTGAATTTAAAATATTACCTTCTATTCGACTATTTATCTTATCTGAGAGATGGCTAATCATCGGCTTCAGCCCCCGTGCCACGAGTTCTGGGGTGTTCGGGATAAACCTGAGCACTCTTGTTCCCATATTTGGGTCCTTCGAGGGAGGTGCTCAGCACAACGAACAAGGCAATCAGACTATAATGCTTTATCACTCTCACTTAGCCATAGAATTCTATAATTTTAAATTTTGGCGAAGCCCCTAGTATTCGGAAGGCCGAATTCGGGGCGCTATACACGCCTTATGCCGGACAAAGCCGACTCCTCGCTCTAAGCGACATAAGTCTTTAGGGACTCGAAACCTCTCGAACAGCGACCAGTCTCTCGCCTTATCATGAAAGTCAGTTTTAGCTTTCTCTACTAAGGTGCTGAGCCCAGCAGAACCGGGGCACAATCGCAGTAGTTCTCCCAGTGCTACCTTAGCCGATATAGCGGAACGTAAGGTACCAAAACATGGGAGCCGGGCAAACCCAACTATTGACCCAAGACATGATTCGGAGCTGATGCATATAATGCTATAAGTTCGGGGTGCCGCACTGTCGAAAGTGTTTGGACTTCTCACGCCATAATATGGGGTATGCTTAAGCCCCTAGCGTACTGGCCGTACCAGAGTGTACGGGTGGCGGATGTCATGAATGAACATATACATATATATAAAAAGAAAGAATAGATAATGCAATAATAGTCTAGTGTTATGCATTGTTTATTCAAAAAGGTGCGCTAAAGCACAATGATACAAGTAGTGCGATAAGAAAAAAGTAGGACTATTTGACATGTCCCCTCCAAGGGCAAGCGGAGGAATGGTATTAGAGCAAGTATTTCACTCGTTATCATAATCCACCTGGGAGTTCCGTGGTGCGACGTGGCTTTCTGCCTCCTTGGTTGCTGCATCATGTGTTCGGCCATCATACTGCCGGACAGGGTTTCTAGAGATTGAAGTCCTGAAAGAGAGAGAAATAACAAAGCGGGAAGCCCCTAGTGCGGTTAAGCTGCGTCTTGGGGCGTGCCGTAGTCGTGCCCCCCTCCCCACCTATGCCCATGGTATTTTCAATGCGTAGTTATGTACGCATGGCACGAATTTCGCCTTTTGGCTGGTACTGCGGTGGGGCCGCATTGCTATGCGAGCTCGGAGTGTGCCAGGTGGTCTTGTTGCCGATTACTCTGGGCGCGCTTGAAGGTGTCCGGGTCTTGAATCGCCGAACTGGTGGAGTGCCTTAAGAGGCTGCTTTGCGCTTCTGCCCCGAGGTCCTGGCATCTTGAGCTTAAGGTATGCATAATGCGGTACCGCATTGAATCTCGCAAATGCGGTTCGCCCGAGCAGTGCATGATAGCCACTGTGGAACGGGACTATATCGAAGATTAACTCCTCGCTTCGGAAGTTATCCGGGGATCCAAAGACCACTTCCAGTGTGACTGAGCCTGTGCAATGGGCCTCTACACCTGGTATGATGCCTTTGAAGGTCGTTTTTGTGGGTTTGATCCTTGAGGGGTCTACACCTATTTTGCGCACTGTGTCCTGATAAAGCAGGTTTAGGCTGCTGCCGCCATCCATAAGGACTCGAGTGAGGTGAAAAGCATCAATGATTGGGTCTAGGACCAGTGCGACAAATCCGCCATGTCGGATACTAGTGGGGTGGTCCCAGCAGTCGAAGGTGATCGGGCAAGAGGACCATGGGTTGAACTTTGGGGCGACTGGCTCCAACGCATATACGTCCCTTAGCGCACGCTTCCGCTCCCTCTTGGGGATGTGGGTTGCGTATATCATGTTCACCGTCTGCACTTGTGGGGGAACCTCTTCTATCCTCTGGTGTTCGGCTGCCGGGGCTCCTCCTCGTCATCGCTATGTGACCCCTTATCTTTGTTTTCGGCATTTAACTTGCTGGCCTGCTTGAACACCCAACAATCCCTATTGGTGTGGTTGGATGGCTTGTCGGGGGTGCCGTGTATTTGACACAAGCGGTCGAGTATACGGTCCAAGCTGGACGGGCCCGAAGTGCTTCTTTTGAATGGCTTTTTCCGCTGACTGGGTTTAGAGCCTTTGAATCCAGCATTGACTGCCGTATCCTTGGTATTGTCGCTGTTAATGTGGCGCTTGTGTTTGTTACGACATGACCTGCCATTGCCATCCTTGGTATCCGAAGTACCAGGGTTCTTTGATATGTTATTGCTGCGAGCCAGGCAGCTATCTTCTCCCACACAAAAGCGGGTCATGAGTGTCGTGAGGGCTACCATAGATTTCGGCTTTTCCTGGCCAAGGTGCCGGGCGAGCCACTCGTCGCGGATGTTGTGCTTAAAAGCTGCTAGGGCCTCTGCATCCGGACAGTCAACGATTTGATTTTTCTTTGTTAGGAACCGTGTCCAGAATTGCCTGGACGATTCCTCTGGCTGCTGAATTATGTGGCTCAAGTCATCGGCGTCTGGTGGTCGCACATAAGTGCCCTGGAAGTTGTCGAGGAATGCGGCTTCCAGATCTTCCCAACAGCCAATGGACTCTGCTGGCAAGCTGTTGAGCCAATGCCGAGCTGGTCCTTTGAGCTTGAGTGGGAGGTATTTGATGGCGTGTAGATCATCACCGTGGGCCATGTGGATGTGCAGGAGGAAATCCTCGATCCATGCAGCAGGATCTGTCATGCCGTCGTATGATTCTATATTTATGGGTTTGAAACCCTCTGGGATTTGATGATCCATTACTTCGTCTGTGAAGCATAGGGGGTGTGCGGCGCCTCCGTACTGGGCTATATCGCGACGCAGCTCAAATGAGTCTTGCCCGCTGTGTTTGGCTTAGCCGGACTTACTTTTACTGTATCCAGCGTGACGATTATCGTCTCGCATAGTGGCGCGCCCTCGTGATCCATAGATCGATCTTGCATGTTTTGCTTTGTCCTCCAATACATCTCGCAGGTCTGGCGTATTTCCCCATGTCTTGACATTTTTATTTGAGTGGCGTCGGAGTGCGGGCTGAGCTTTTGGCTGAAATGCCTCTCTGTCGCGGCCACGAGGTGGCCGGTCAGCCGCATCATATGCCAGAGATGTAGGCTTGCGTGCTTCCTCCTCCAGTCGGGGTAGCAACCTACGCTTTGGGTAACTCTTGGAGGGGCGTTCGAGTTTATATTCCTCGGCCGCAAGGACTTCAGTCCATCTGTCAGCTAGCAAATCTTGATCAACTTGAAGATGCTGTTGCTTTTTCTTAAGGCTATTTGCCGTGGCTATAAGCTGGCGCTTGAAGCACTCTTGTTCGACGGGATCCTCAGGCATGATGAATTCGTCATCGTCGAGGCTTGCCTCGTCTTCGGAGGGAGGCATGTAATTATCATCCTCCGCCTCTCCATCTGCCGCTCTCTCGGGAGGGCTGGCTTCTCCATCCTCCTGCCCTAAATCTTGCTGGAGGGGATTGTTGTCGTCTTCGACACTATCCGAAGTGGTATTATCTCCTGTGCCAGTGTCACCACTTTTGCTTTGGCGAGACTTAGAGCGGCGCCGCTGACATCGGCGCTTGGGTTGCTTCTTGGAGGGGTCATCCTCCGCTGTCTCGTCGCCATTGCCTTCTTTGGGTGTGTCCACCATGTATATATCATATGATGAGGTGGCAGTACAGTTCCCTCTAGGCAGTGGTTCCTCTTCGTCTCCCGCATCGTCGTCCATACCGTCGATGTCCACGGGGTCGAAATCGAGCATGTCGGTTAAGTCATCGACAGTGGCTACTAAGTGGGTGGTGGGTGGGCGGTGAATTTCTTCATCATTCGCATCCCAATCCTGCCGGACATAGTTCGGCCAGGACTCTCCTGACAAGGAGAGAGACCTTAATGAGTTCAGTATGTCGCCGAAGGGCGAGTGCTGAAAGATATCCGCGGAGGTAAACTCCATGATCGGCGCCCAGTCGGATTCGATAGGCACGGGCGCAGGCGGTTCGGAGTCCGTTGCCGGGGAAGGATCTAGTAGTTCGGCGTCACGGCTCTTGTGAAGGGTAAGGTCGATACTCGGCTCGATCGCCGATGAGAGTGCGGCCTCTGTGGCGGGGTCTATCCACCCGCCCATGGATGGCGTAGCTGGCTCCGAATTGAGGGTCGGAGTGGTTGCCGGCGCGATCTCATGGGCACTGTCCGATGGCAGAGCTAGATCATGCTCATCGTGGCCGTGTGGCGCACTAGGCAAGGGCTCGAGTCCGTCGAAGATCAAGTCTCCGCAGATATCGGCCATGTATTTTAAGCTTCCAAACCTGACCTGATGGCCAGGGGCGTAACTCTCGATCTGCTCTAGATGGCCAAGCGAGTTAGCCCGCAGTACAAAGCCGCCGAATACAAAGATCTGCCCGGGGAGAAAAGTCTCACCCTGGACCGCATCGCCATCGATGATCGAAGGAGCCATCAAGCCTAACGGTGACGACACAGAGGAACTCTCAATGAAAGCACCAATGTCGGTGTCAAAACCGGCGGATCTCGGGTAGGGGGTCCCGAACTGTGCGTCTAAGGTGGATGGTAACAGGAGGTAGGGTACACGATGTTTTACTCAGGTTCGGGCCCTCTTGATGGAGGTAAAACCCTACGTCCCGCTTGATTATTCTTGATAATATGTGTAGTACAAGAGTTGATCCACCACGAGATCGGAGAGGCTAAACCCTAGAAGCTAGCCTATGGTATGATTTTCTGTTGTCCTACGGAGTAAAACCCTCCGGTTTATATAGACACCGGAGGGGGCTAGGGTTACACAAAGTCGGTTACAAAGGAGGAGATATTCATATCCGTATTGCCTAGCTTGCCTTCCACGCCAAGTAGAGTCCCATCCGGACACGGGACAAAGTCTTCAATCTCGTATCTTCATAGTCCAACGGTCCGGCCAAAGGATATAGTCCGGCTGTTCGGAGACCCCCTAATCCAGGACTCCCTCAACACCCGTTCCTTATTCAGGGCTAGATAGCAAAGGAGGAGCGGATCAGGTGTCCAGCGCCGCTACCAGAAAACCCAGTCGATCCTCTGCCAACGAGGATGCTGGTCCCGACACCGTATCAAGCACCAGAGAAGAAGGCCAAGAAGAAGGGCAAGGAGGCCAAAGGCGGCCTCCGCCATAAAGGTACTTCGGACGTTGTGTCCATATATACCGAAGCTGTCTCCTCCCACGAGGGAGATGAAGACGAAGAGGAGGAGGAAGAGAGCAATTCTCCCCCTAAGGGGAGGAAGAAGAAAAGGGCAGCCTCCGTAGACCTAGAGGTGGAGGCGTCCAAAAGGGGGAAGATATCCCTCTCGGATGGCTCGGACTCGGATGCCAAAGTAATCCACCAATGGTGCCCCAGGGCAAAGCCCCTGGCCGAATCATAAGCATTCAAAAATACTACACATATATCCGGTCTTTTACATTTTGTAGGATAACATATCATTATGTGTTCCAGTCCGGCCCGTGATCTCCCCCAACAATCATCGTCTTCGGGGGACTCTCTGGCACCGGAGATGGTGGAGAGCGAGACGCCTCTGCGAGCTTCTTCGCCACATGTCATGGATAACACCGAGGTGTTATCCCAAAGGAATTCTCCAGGCTAGGAAGAAGTGCGGAAGGTCATCAAGATGGCGCCAGAGGGTAATGCCTCGGCTGCCGAAAACATGGGGAACCCACCCCTATGGAGACTAACGACAGGGCCATGACCAACCTGTCCCCCAGCCGAACACCATTCCAGAGACCAGTACAGCTCCGAAATCGAGCGGGCAACCCCCTTTTAAGGAGGGGGAGCACCGACTCCACCGGCAACGTCCATTAATCCGGAGGCACCGGACACTCTGACGGAAGCACTTCGACGTGCTTTCGTCGTGGAAGAGCATTGTACCCTGATGGGCTCGGTGGTTGAGAAGATTCAGTCTGCCAAGAGCAGGCTGAATAAAGCCTTTACCAGCCTACTGACCGGCTTTGAGGTATGTGACTTAAGACGCCTTTTATATGAAAAAAAACTTGTGCCTGTATACAGATAGTAGCCCCTGAGACTATGTTCAGTTTTGGACAAAGCCGAAAAGAGGATCAAATGAATATCTCAGAAGGTGATGTACATATTGTTAAATGTACATGCTTCCCTGTTGTTGGCGACTGCCCAGGCCTCTGAATTTTCCGAGCTCAAACGGAAGCTGAAGCTGGCCGATGATGACCTCGACCGTATTAACAAACGGTTCGATGAGGCACAAGGTACATCCTTGTATGATTGAAATTATATTCGAGGAGTTTTAAGCTAACACACTTGCTTGTGTAAATGATTTGCATGTAGTGCGGCTGAGATTGAGGCTCTCAAGGGCGCCCTGTCGCAAGTCCAAAAGTAGGAACGGGAGAATAGGGTGGCTGTAGATTTAAAGGCCGAACAGGTCACCCGCTGTTAGTATGAGGAGAGAGTGACCGAAGTTGAGAAGGAGCTCAAAGATGATGCTCTTAAGTGTGAGGCCTTGGAGAAGGAGAACAAGGCTCAAGCAGTCTAACTCTCCAAGGCTCTCCAAGAGGCTAGGGAGGCGCGGAATGAGTCCCAGGCGGCTCGCGAGGAGTTCAAGCAGGATGAGAAGATAGCGGCTGGTAAGCCCTTTCTTTTGCAGAGTTAATTCGGCAGTCAAGAATATGCCCCGCTTACTCGCTTGTGGAGTTCTCCAGATGCGTTTGCGGATCTTCCGGGGAGCGCCGCTGACGTTGTGAAGTTTTTTCGGGCCCAAGAGGGGAACACGACAGAGAAACTCTTCTGGTTGTAGTACCTGGCACCGGAGCGTCCAACGCTGTTGAACGACCAGATGATGCAGTTGGCAGAGCTGCATAGGATGTCCAGATTGGCCATGAAGGATATCATAGTCTGGTTATGGCCAGCCGAACCCATTCCTGGCAGCTACTTCGACTTGGTCAGGCGGCTTACCGACGCCCTATGACGAATTGAAGCTGTTAAGCGCTCCTCCTATATTGAGGGTGCCCGGATGGCCTTTGCCCGCGTCAAGATGCATTGGGAAAAGATGAAGGCTGTTGTCGTAGCAGTTGAAGGGCCGCCCGAAGGCAAGGACTATCGCAAGCCGGAGCGCTATTTTGAATATGTCCTAGAAGGAGCCCGTTTTATAGAGGGTCAATGCTCAAAAGATGTGATATTTTAATGAATTATCCGAGTTGCCCAGACTTTGTATTATGAAACAAGGCCTTTGTATAATATGCTTGCTTGTTTATTGCAAATTATTCCTCCTGTGCGGTCGTTCATTGTATCTGAAAGTTTGCCAGTCGTCGGCTTCAGCCCCCACATAGATACTATGGGGGTGTTCATAATAGCATGTGACCACTCTTGTCCCAACATCTTGGTCCGTAAGGGAGGTGATCGTGCAGCGAACTAGGCAATCAGACTATACGGCTTTACCACTCTCACTTAGCCATAGGAGTTTGACAATGGGATTATAGGCTTAGCCCCTGGTGTTGTTCGGCTATCCAAACTTGGGTGCTTTAGACGCCTAACCAGGTGAAGGCTAGTCCTTCGTGTAATATGGAAAAAATCGTGAAAAGATTTAATAAGTCACTGAATCGCTGATCAGCTCTCGCTGTATCATGACAGTCAGTTTTCGGCTTTCTCTACTGAGGTATTTGACCGAACAAGCCAGAAATACAATAGCAGTAGTTCTCCATTTACTACCTTAGCCGAAAGAGCGAAACGTAAGGTGGTAACCACCGGAGTCGGGCAACCCAACTATTGACCAAAGATATGATTCGGAGTCGATGCATATAGTGCGGTATTCGGGACGCCGAAGGGTACTATGAAAGTGTTCGGACTTTTTGTTTTCGAATATTTGTGTCCGAATAAAGCCCCTGGCAATTAATGCCAATGTGTATATGTCAATCATTCGTGAAGACGGAATATAGATTATGGAATAGGCCAATACCGAATAAGGTAGGACAAAACTGCTTCCGCTATATTCTGATTGATACATCGAACGTGCTCTTTACAGAGAATGCCATAATTATCAAGGATATTTTACATGCCAAGAATTTGAGAACAAGGGAAAGTTGTATATAGGTCCTAAAAAGGAAAAGGTGATCTTGAAGATCCTTTGGACACTCTGTCGCACATCTGCGCCGCTTTTCGCTTTGGTGTATGATCCTTTGAGAGGATCAACAATCGAGTATACATAAGGGGCCTGGGAAAGGGCCCTCAGTACCATCGCAAAGTGATGTGGGTTGTAAAGAACCTAAAAATAGAAATAAGAATAAAAAAGGAAGAATATGAGGGTCCGGATAGGGTCGAGCCGTATTGTGGACTTTGTTTTTAGTGTGCCTCTGTCCTCGCCCATGGTATCATTAGTGCATAGTTATGTATGCACGGTACGTATGCCGCAATCAGGTTGGGGTTTTGACGGAGGCTGAATTTCTAATCTAGCTCTGGACGAGCCGAACTGTCATTCTGTAGGGTAGAACGGACTCGTTTGACAGTGTCCGGGGGCTTGACTGCCGATGTAGTATTCGGCTTGATAAGGCCACCCTGTACTTCAGCTGCTAGGGCCGCGATATGCTCCTCAGTGCGGAGGGAGCACTCCATGTTTCCATTGACTGTTATAACACCGCGTGGTCCGGGCATCTTGAGCTTTAGATATGCGTAGTGCGGGACTACATTGAAACAGGCGAAAGCTGTTCGTCCGAGCAGTGCATGGTAACCACTGCGGAAAGGGACGACATCAAAGATCAAGTCTTTGCTTCGGAAGTTATCCGGTGAGCCGAAGACTACTTCCAGCGTGATGGACCCTATGTAGCAGGCCTCTATGCCGGGTATCACTCTTTGGAAGGTGGTTTTAGTGGGCTTGATTCTTGACGGATCAATTCCCATTTTGCGGACAGTGTCCTGATAAAACAGGTTAAGACTGCTACCGCCGTCCATTAGGACTCGCGTGAGGTGGAATCCGTCGATAATTGGATCGAGGACCAATGTTGTCGAACCTCCATGACAGATACTAGTCAGCTAGTCTCTGTGATCAAAAGTGATCGGACAGGCTGACCATGGGTTGAATTTTGGGGTGACTGGCTCTGTGGCATAAACGTCCCTTAGTGCGCGCTTGCGCTCCCGCTTGGGGATATGAGTGACGTAGATCATATTCACTATTTTT
>NC_041384.1:452022080-452033506 GCF_002162155.2 Triticum dicoccoides
TTTTGCCCCCCTGTGTTTGATGGGCGAGGCTCATCATCATCCTCGCTAGGTGGCCCTTTCCCCTTATGTTCAGTGTTTATTTTACCGGTCTGTTTAAAGACCCAACAATTTCTGTTGGTATGATTGGCAGGCTTGTCCGGGGTGCCATGGATCTGGCAAGGCCGATCCAGTATTCAGTCCAAACTAGATGGACCATCTTTGCTTCCTTTGAATGGCTCCTTCTACTGACTGGGTTTAGAGCCAACAAATCCGACATTGACTGCCGTGTCTTCGGTATCCTCATTGTTGCTTCGACGCTTGTGTTTGTTGCATCATGGCCTACCGTTGCCATCTCGGGCTTCGGAGGTGCCGGGGTCGCTGGTGCTGTTGCTTCTACGAGCTAGCCAGCTATGTTCTCCCGCGCAAAATCGGGTCATAAGTGCGGTGAAAGCTGCCATGGACTTTGGTTTTTCTTGGCCGAGGTGTCGGGCGAGCCACTCGTGGTGGATGTTGTGTTTAAAGTCCGCGAGGGCTTCGGCATCTGTACAATCGACAATTTGGTTCTTGTTAATTAAGAACCTGGTCCAGAGCTTCCGGGCTAACTCTCCGGGTTGTTGGACTATGTGACTAAGGTCATCGGCGTCTAGAGCCCGAACATAGGTACCTTGGAAGTTGTCTCTAAAGGCATCTTCCAAATCTTCCCAGCTACCAATAGAGTTTTCCGGGAGGCTGTTTAACCAGTGTCGTGCTGGTCCCTTGAGCTTTAGGGGGAGGTACTTGATGGCATGGAGATCGTCGCCGTGAGTCATGTGGATGTGGAGAAGGAAATCGTCGATCCATACTGCGGGATCTGTCCTTCCATCATATGATTCAATGTTCACGGGTTTAAACCCTTCTGGGAACTGGTGCTCCATTACCTCGTTGATGAAGCATAAGGGGTGTGCGGCGCCTCTGTATCGGGCGACGTCACGACGCAGTTCAGATGAAGTCCGTATGCGGGTCTCGGCCCGGGTGAGGTTGTGCCTGTCGCGCTAGGCTTGATGTCCGTCTTCTCGCGTTGGGGCACGCCCCCTTGATCCATAGATTGATCTGGCTTGGCCTGCTCTATTGTCCAGGTCCCGTCGTAGGTCGTAGGTCTATCTTGGAGCCACTGTCTCTCTGCCCTTACGGCGAGGTGGTGCGGGTTGGTGTTCGACGTGGGTGGCCGCTTTGTCTCGCCCGCGTGGTGGTCGGTCTGGTTCATCAGTGCGGTCATGTTCCGACGGGATTGGCTTGACAGCCTCGTCATCGAATTTTGGCAGTAGTCGACGCTTTGGATAAATTTTTGTTGGGCGTTGAAGGCCATATTCTTCTACAGCCAGGACCTGAGTCCATCAATCGTTGAGTGTATCTTGTTCGGCTTGGAGCCGCTGCTGCTTCTTTTTTAGGGTTCTCGCAGTGGTGATTAGTTGGCGCTTAAAGCGCTCCTGCTCGATGGGGTTCCTCTGGCACGATGAAATCTTCGTTGCCGAGGCTGACACCGTCCTCAGAGAGTGGCAGATAGTTACTATCTTCCGAATCCTCATTCCCGAACGGATCGTCGGGGTTAACTTGCCCCTCCTCCACATCATCATGTTCGAATGTTGGCTCTATGGGGGCTTCGGGGTATTCGGCGTCCTCTGGAGTGCTATCGTCTCCGGTGTCAGTATTACTGTCTTTGCCAGGACGCGATTTTGAGCGACCTCACTGGCGTCGACGCTTTGGCGGTGCCTCATCAGGCTTGTCCTCCACCGGATCTTTCCTGTCTGCAACGTCATCCTCTTTGGGTGTGTCCACCATGTACACGTCGTATGTGGAGGTGGCCGTCTGTAACGCTCCGGACACATCTGCCGGTGGTCGTTACTCTTGGCGGGATCTAGACTAGCCCCACAGATCAATACTAGTCTTTTCTGCGCACTTTGTCCTCACTCGTGCGCACCCAGAAGCAACTTCCCGGTCGGTCACCCATCCTGAAATTACTCCAAGCTGAGCATGCTTAACTTTGGGGTTCTATCCGAATGGGCTCCCGAAAAAGAAGGAATTCCTTATTGATATGAGTAGTCTATCATCCCTAATGAGCCAGGCTATCACATACACCCCCACTCAGAGGAACTGACGTCCTCGTCGGGCCACATGAACATTCCCTCTTGGCACATACATCTGTGCATCCAGTACGATACATGTGCCATGCCGTGTGCCACGACGGGTCACAAATGTCATGAACAACATGACCGCACACCTATCTGCAAACATCCATGTAAACGCGAGGGTCGGCTCTAATACCAACTTGTAATGCCCCGGACACACCCGCCGATGGTCGTTACTCTTGGCGGGATCTAGACTGGTCCCACAGATCAATACTAGTCTTTTCTGCGCACTTTGTCCTCACTCGTGCGCATCCGGGAGCAACTTCCCGGTCGGTCACCCATCCTAAAATTACTCCAAGCTGAGCATGCTTAACTTTGGAGTTCTGTCCAAATGGGCTCTCAGAAAAGAAGGAATTCCTTATTGATATGAGTAGTCTATCATCCCTAATAAGCCAGGCTATCACGCCGTCCAACGTCCGGTAAACGGCGGGTCTTGGCCTTTTGCGTCTCCGGCATCGTCGTCCATGCCGTCGATGTCTTCGGAGGTGTAATCCAACATATCGATTAAGTCTTTGATGGTGGCTATGGAGTGGGTGGTGGGTCGGACGTAAAATTCCTTGTTTTCAGCCCCTAGTCCGGGCTAGGCATAGTTCGGAGGCGGTTCCTCTGTGATGGCGATGGACCGCATCAAGTCTAGAGCCTTGTTTAAGAGCGAGGGTTGGACGGGGAAACAAGAGTCCGCGGGGCTGGCCAGGGCAGAGGCCTTTTGGCCACACTCGCTGAGCGCAGGCTCCGATAGTTCAGATCTAGAGTCCGGGGGCGAGTCCGGCCTTTCCATAACGGGGGGACCCAGCCTGACTCCGGGCTGGCTGAAGAAAAGTCACCTCCAGATCCCCGATTAAGAGTTTGATAGCCGAGAGCCCAGCGGGCTTCAAACTCCCAACTTCGGACCCGACAATTTGCTCCGGATCTAAGGCCATAGCGGTGATCGGGGCCGCGAACCCTTCGAAGATCAAATCTCCTCGGATATCAGCGACATAGTTTAGATTCCCGAAACTGATTTGACGACCAGGGGTGTAGCTGTCGATCTGTTTGAGGTGGCCAATTGAGTTGGCATGTAGAACGAAGCCGCCGAACACAAAAATCTGGCCGGGGAGGAAAACTTCCCCGGAAATGGCATCATTGCTGATGATCGAACGAGCCATCGAACCTTCTGTTGACGACACAACGAAACTCTCAATGAAAGCACCAATGTCGGTGTCAAAACCGGCCGATCTTGGGTAGGGGGTCCCGAACTGTGCGTCTGAGGATTGAAGGAAACAGGAGACAAGGGCGACACGATGATTACCCATGTTCGGGCGCTCTTAATGGAGGTAAAACCCTACGTCCTGCTTGATTGTATTTCATGAGTATAGGGGTTACAAGAGTCGATCTACCTCGAGCTCTCAATGGCTAAACCCTAGATGTCTAGCCAATGTGATTTATCTTAGCCTCTATGGACTAAACCCTCCGGTTTATATAGACAAAGGAGGGGTCTAGGGTTGTACAGAGTCGGTTTATAGAGAAAGTAAATAATACATCCGAATGCTAGGCTTGCCACCCATGCAAAGGAGAGTCTCATCCGGACACGGGGAAAGGTCTTCTGCCTTGTATCTTCACGGCCCACCAGTCCGGCCCATATCAAATTGTCCGGACACCCCAGGACCCCTTAGTCCAGGACTCCCTCAATGGAATATGTGTGAGGTACTAGTAAACGGTTGTGGTTAGTAAGAATATTGGTGTTAAGGTTTGTGATTCCCAAAGCATGCATGTAAAGTCTCTCATTATGCTATGAAGTTCGATCATGATTTATTATTGATTGTCTTCCTTATGAGTGGCAGTCGGGGACGAGCGATGGTATTTTCCTACCAATCTATCCCCCTAGGGGCATGTGTAGGATTGAAAGTATGTCTAGAGGGGGGGTGATTAGACTACTTGACCAAATAAAAATCTAGCATTTTCCCAATTTGAAGTCTTGGCAGATTTTAGCAACTTAGCACAAGTCAAGCAATCAACCTACACATGCAAGTCTAAGAGTTTAGCAGCGGAATGTAAAACATTTGCATATGAAGGTAAAGGGGGGAGTTTGGAGGGAGCAAACGCAATGTAGACACGGAGATTTTTGGCGTGGTTCCGATAGGTGGTGCTATCGTACATTCACATCGATGGACTTCAACCCACGAAGGATAACGGTTGCGCGAGTCCACGGAGGGCTCCACCCATGAAGAAGCAAACTTGTCTATCCCACCATGGCCATCACCCATGAAGGACTAGCCTCACTACGGTAGATCTTCATGAAGTAGGCGATCTCCTTGCCCGTACAAACTCCTTGGTTCAACTCCACAATCTTGTCGGAGGTTCCCAAGTGACACCTAACCAATCTAGGAGACACCACTCTCCAAAAGGTAATAGATGGTGTGTTGATGATGAACTCCTTGCTCTTGTGCTTCAAATGATAGTATCCCCAACACTCAACTCTCTCTCATATATTTGGATTTGGTGGAAAGCAACTTGGGAAGGCTAGAGATCAAGATTCTTGTGGTTGGAATGGAATATCTTGGTCTCAACACATGAGTAGGTGGTTCTCTCTCAGAAAATGCATGCTGAAGTGTAGGCTCATTCTGATGGCTCTCCTTACTAATGAAGGAAGGGTGGAGGGGTATATATAGCCTCCACACAAAATCTAACCATTACACACAATTTACCAAACTCGGTGGGACCGAATCAGCAAACATGGTCATACCGATTCAGTTAAAAATGTGAACGTTAGGCTTTTCGGTGGGACCGACATGTCAACTCAGTGGGACCGATTCCATTAGGGTTAGGGCATTACGTAATCTCGGTGAGACCAATTACACAAACTCGGTGAGACCGATTTTGGTAATAGACTAACCAGAGAGTTTGTGACGCAAACTCGGTGGGACCGAATCGCTCATTTCAGTGAGACCAAAACGTTACGAAAGGGAAACAGAGAGTTTGCATTGCGAACTCGGTGGGACCGATTGCTCATCTCGGTTGAACTGAAACATTACGAAGGGAAATAGAGAGTTTGCAATCCCATCTCGGTGAGACCGAGATCCCTATCGGTGAGACCGATATGACTATAGTTTCTGGCAGTGGCTATGTCAAGTGAACTTGAAGGCGCCGGATAGAACATTTTGGTGGGGCCGAGTTTGACTTTTGGTTTGGGACATATGTGGATATGAGAAAGTGGTTGAGGGTTTTTTGGAGCATATCAATAAGCATTTTGAGCAAGTAAGCCATTAAGCAACAGCTCATCCCATTTTAATAGTATTGGCTTTTCCTATGGACTCAATGTGATCTTGGATCACTAAAATGAAAATGTAGAGTCTTGAGCTTGACCAATGTGTGTCCTTAGCATTTTGAGGGGTCCACATTCCTAATCCATGCCATGCCAATCATTGAACTTTCTAAAAAGATCATCTTAAAATAGTATTAGTTCAATGAGCTATATGTTGTTAATAATTACCAAAACCACCCAGGGATAGTTGCACTTTCAGCATGCATAGTAGTACTTTGCTTAGAGGGCTAATAAACTTTTGAAATAAGTATATGAGTTCTTTATGACTAATGTGAGTCCATGGATTATACGCACTCTTATCTTTACGCAATTTGCTAGCCTCTATGGTACCGTGCATTACCCTTTCTCACCTCGAGAGTCGGCGCAAACTTCGTCGGTGCATCCAAACCCCATGATATGATACGCTCTATCACACATAAGCCTTATTATATCTTCCTCAAAATAGCCACCATACCAACCTATTATGGCCTTTCCATAGCCATTCCGAGATATATTTCCATGCAACTTCCACCACTTCCGTTTTGATGACTTGAGCATTCATTATCATATTGCTTTGCATGATCATGTGGCTGACATGGTATTTGTGGATCAGCCACCGTTCATCATTTTTATGCATGTTACGCTAGATCATTGCACATCCTAGTATTTCCAGAGGCATTCATATAGAGTCATATTTTGTTATAGGTATTGAGTTGTAATATTGAGTTATAAGTAAATAGAAGTGTGATGATCATCATTATTCATTTTTAGAGCATTGCCCCAATGAGGAAAGGATGATGGAGACTATGATTCCCTCAGAAGTCGGGATGAGACTCCGGACAATGAGAGAGAAAAATAAAATAAAAATAATAATAAGGAAAGAAAAGGAAAAAAGAAATAAAGAGAGAAGGGGCATGCTAGTTCCACACTTGTGCTTCAAAGTAGCACCATGTTTTTCATATGGAGAGTCTCCTATGTTGTCACTTTCATATACTAGTGGGAATTTTTCATTATAGGATTAGATGCACACCCACTTAGTTTTCATATTGAGCTTTCATACACTTATAGCTCTTAGTGCATTTTTTGCATGGCAATTCCTACTCCTCGCATTGATATCAATTGATGGGCATCTCCATAGCCCGTTGGTTATCCGTGTCGATGTGAAATTTCTTACTTTTTTGTCTTCTCTATATTTACCCTTATCATCATACTCTATTCCACCTATAGTGCTATATCCATGGCTTGCGCTCATGTATTGCATGAGCGTTGAAAAAGCTAAAGCGCGTTAAAAGTATGAACCAATTGCTCGGCTTGTCATCGGGGTTGTGCATGATAAATACTTTATGTTAAGAAGACAGAGCATGACAAGATTATATGATTTTGTAGGGATAGCTTTCTTTAGCGTTGATATTTTGAAAGACATGATTGTTTGTTGGGATGCCTGAGTATTGATGTATTTATGTCAAATTATAGACTATTGCTTTGAATCATTCATGTCTTAATATTCATACCATGATTAGATATATGATCAAGTTTGTGCTAGGTAGAATTCCACATCAAAAATTATCTTTTTATCATTTACCTACACGAGGACGAGTAGGAATTAAGCTTGGGGATGCTGTTACATCTCTGTCGTATCTATAATTTTTGATTGTTCCATCCCAATGTTATACAACTTTCACATATTTTGGCAACTTTTTATATGATTTATTGGACTAACCTATTGATCCAGTGCCAATTCATGTTTTCTTGCATGTTTTTTGTTTCACAGAAAATCCATATCAAACGAAGTCCAAATGCGATAAAAATTTATGGATAATTATTTTGGAGTATATGTGATTTTTGGGACATGGAATCAACGCAAATAGATGCTGACAGTGCCCAAGAGACACCAGGGCGTGCCCCAGGCTCCAGGCATGTGGTGGTGGGTTGTGCTCACCTCATACGTCGGTTGGGTCTCTACTTCGGGTGCAAGGAAGCTTATATCTGGGAAAAATCGTGTTAAAATCTCAGCGCAATCGGAGTTACGGATCTCCCAAAATATAAGAAACGGTTTTCGGCCAGATTTGGCAGCGCAAAATAGTAGAGAACAGGGAGGGAGATCCAATCTCGGAGGGGCTCCTGCCCCTGTACTGCCATGGAGGCCATGGACTAGAGGGGGAACTCTCCTCCCATCTAGGGGGAAGGCCAAGGAAGAAGAAGAAGAGGGGGCTCTCTCCCTCTCTCTCCCGGTGGCGCCGGAGTGCCGCCGGGGCTAGGATCGTGACGGATATCTACATCAACAATCTTGCTACCGTCAACACCAACTCCCCCCCTATATGCAGCGGTGTAACCTCCCTTCTCCCCGCTGTAATCTCTACTTAAACATGGTGATCAACTCCATACATTATTTCCCGATGATATTTGGCTATCTTACGATGTTTGAGTAGGTCAGTTTTGTCTTGTGGGTTAATCGTGATCTTGGTTGGTATGACTATATGTTTTATTTATGGTACTGTCCTACGGTGCCCTCCGTCTCGTGCAAACGTGAGGGGTCCCCGCTGTAGGGTGTTGCAATACGTTCATGATTTGCTTATGGTGGGTTGCTAGAGTGACAGAAGCTTAAACCCAGTAGGTGAGTTGTTGCATATTGGATAAAGAGGACTTGATACTTAATGATATGGTTGGGTTTCATGACCTTAATGATCTTTAGTAGTTGCGTATGCTTGCTAGAGTTCCAATCATAAGTGCATATGATCCAAGTAGAGAAAGTATGTTAGCGCATGCCTCTCCCTCATATAAAATTGCAAGAATGATTACCGATACTTGTAATTGATTACCTAGAGACAAATGACTTTCTTGTTGACAAAATCTATCCACTTTTATTACCTTGCAATTTATTCTTACTTTTATTCTCGCCAAGCACCCGTAGTGTTATTCTTGCAAAAATAGTTTCATACTTGTTTGAGGTAAAGCAAACGTCAAGTGTGTGTAGAGTTGTATTGGTGGTCGATAGAACTTGAGGGAATATTTGTTCTGCCTTTAGCTCCTCGTTGGGTTCGACACTCTTATTTATCGGAGAATTCTACAAATGACCCCCTATACTCGTGGGTTATCAAGTCACAAACCCTCTTATTGGAAATACAAGGGACAAGGTAACCTAATCCCTTTTTTGAATATTGGTAACCTAATGCTTTCATGGACATCAACATATGTGTGTTTCACTCTATGTCTGTGGATATCCTTGTGGGACTAACCCATGTAGGTATTGAAAGTGCAACTCACTCCAAAGGATTGCTCCATATGTTCTACATCAACATTGAGCATCCACATCTTCAACATCTACATGAAGTCATCATCGACAAAACCCAATGTTGGTTCATCCCTCTAAGGGGGGATATCACATCTAGGGGGAGCTTTGCTCTAAGAATTGAGCTAAAGAAACTCTAATGGTGTGAACACAACAATGCTTTAGTAAAAAGTGGTAACCCCACTTGTGCTTAAACGATGAGTATGACCTACGATCAAATGTTCTCACTTGAACCAGTCAATATACTCATATATAGATGACCTAGTCATCGCCATTTCCTTGGTAGATGCTAGAGTGTTTGTGCATGCTTGCCACATGTTTTATTTGCCATCTTATTGTGTGAGCATGTTGGTTGAGTAATTTTCTCCATTCGAGGACATCCATTTGTTGTCTTGATTGTTTGATTTTTTCTTTTTGCCAAATGGATGGACAAGAATGCCTAAGTACTCCCTCTAGCTATCTATGTTTTTCTCGTATCAAACTCTATTCATGCTACATCACAAAGTTTGAAGATGTCGAATTCGGACCCTCCGGGTGAGGAGCACTCCGAGCCACCGATCCGTTAAGGGCTTAACTTCCAAAACCTCTTAATGCCTTTTGGTCATACCAACTCACTCCTACTCGGTCTCACCGAACTCATTAAGTTGATCTAGGCTTTCATCTCAGTGCAACCGATTTGAACAATTCGGTCACACCAAGTTGCAGCAACTGCTATAGTTTTGCATCTCGGTGCCACTGAGTCGTTCCACTTGGTCACACCGACAGTGACTAGGTATATATACCATGGGTTGAAATTTTGGAAACAAACACTTGACCGCGCCTCCCAGCTCTACCGCTCCCTTGGTCTCTGAATCATCGCCGTCGTCGCCAGCGACCCCCTGCCGCTGGTCTCTACCGCCGTCAATGAGATTCTCACCGCCATTGCCACCATAGCAAGTCCGTCGCCAAGTTAGGGTACGGATTTGACCCCTTTGTGCCTCCCTTAACTTCGATTCTTGCACAAAGTTCATTGCCATTGTTCGAATGAGATTGATCTATCCAGCAAAATAATTCCGTAGAATAGATTTGATGCAAAAACTTAGGGTTAGGTTTCCGCCAAACTCACCTCAGACCGACTGGTCTGAGGATCTCGGTCACACCGATTGGCCCTGGCCATTGCACAAGTACAACTCGGTCTGACCGAAGTGTACTCATGGGTGCGACCGAAATCACTTTCCCTGTGAAACCCTAGCATCTCGGAGTCACCGAACTACATTTGGTCTGACCGAAACTATATGTTTAGACTCTGTTAGTGCTTCGGTGTCACCAGCTTTGTCAAATCAGTAGCTCCGAAATGCTTTCTGTAGAAAACTAAAATTAAGTTTTTGTCTCAATATTTTTGCAAAATAAGTTGTGCTCTGTGATGCTCATCCACTCTATCTATACCCAAGTATGCACAGGGTCAGTTTCAGCAATGTCAGAGGGCAGTGATAGTCAGGAAAAGTCTGAAGAACAGGTTAACCTTAGTGAGGGCACTAGTCCCTCAAGTAGCTATGATGATGGAAGTAGAAGTACTCCAAGCAACTTGCCTAAGGCAGCAACAAAGACAAGGAATAAGAGAACATCTGAGTCTGAGGATGAGGACTTTGTGATTGAGGAGGAAGTGACCTCCAAGAAGAAAGTACTCAAGAAAGAGTATGCTGATGAAGGAAATATGCCCTAGAGGCAATAATAAAGTTGTTATTTATATTTCCTTATATCATGATAAATGTTTATTATTCATGCTAGAATTGTATTAACCAGAAACTTAGTACATGTGTGAATTCATAGACAAACAGAGTGTCCCTAGTAGGCCTCTACTTGACTAGCTCGTTAATCAAAGATGGTTAAGTTTCCTAGCCATAG
Organism: Triticum dicoccoides; assembly: GCF_002162155.2. Lineage (NCBI taxonomy): Eukaryota > Viridiplantae > Streptophyta > Magnoliopsida > Poales > Poaceae > Triticum > Triticum dicoccoides. The sequence goes on from NC_041384.1 coordinate 452,032,678, forward strand.
ACATGTGTTGTCATTTGATGAACGGGATCACATCATTAGAGAATGATGTGATGGACTAGACCCATCCGTTAGCTTAGCACTATGATCGTTTAGTTTATTGCTATTGCTTTCTTCATGACTTATACATGTTCCTATGACTATGAGATTATGCAACTCCCGAATACCGCAGGAACACATTGTGTGCTATCAAACGTCACAACATAACTGGGTGATTATAAAGATGCTCTACAGGTGTCTCCAATGGTTTTTCTTGAGTTGTCATAGTTCGAGATTAGGATTTTGTCACTCCAATTGTTGGAGAGCTATCTCTGGGCCCTCCCGATAATGCACATCACTATAAGCCTTGCAAGCAATGTGATTAATGAGTTAGTTGCGGGATGATGCATTACGGAATGAGTAAAGAGACTTTCCGGTAATGAGATTGAACTAGGTATGATGATACCAAGATCGAATCTCGGGCAAGTAAACATACCAATGACAAAGGGTACAACGTATGTTGTTGTGCGGTTTTACCGATAAAGATCTTCATAGAATATGTAGGAACCAATATGAGCATCTAGGTTCTGTTGTTGGTTATTGACCGGGGAAGTGTCTCGGTCATGTCTACATAGTTCTCGAACCCGTAGGGTCCGCACACTTAACGTTCGATGACGATTGGTATTATGAGTTTATGTGATTTGATGTACTGAAGGTTGTTCAGAGTCCCGGATGAGATCACGGACATGACAAGGAGTTTAGAAATGGTCGAGACATAAATATTGATATATTGGACCATGTTATTCGGACACCGAAAGTGTTTCGGAGAGTTTCGGATAAAACCGGAGTGCCG
>NC_041384.1:452033709-452085394 GCF_002162155.2 Triticum dicoccoides
TGGGCCTTAGAGGAGAGAGGCCCAGCCAAGAGGTGGTGCCCCCCAGTCCGAATTGGACAAGGGGAGGGGGTGGCGCCCCCCTCCTTCCTTCTCTCCCCTTCCTCCTTCCTTCCCCTCCTTGTTGGACTAGAAAGGGGGGAACCTACTCCTAGTAGGAGTAGGATTCCCCCCTTGGGGTGCGCCCCTTGATGCCGGCCGGCCCCCTCCTCCCCTCCTTTATATATGGGGGAGGGGGGAACCCCATAGACACACAAGTTGATTTCTTAGCCATGTGCGGTGCCCCCTCCATAGTTTTCCACCTCGATCACATTGTCGTAGTGCTTAGGCGAAGCCCTGCGTCGGTAACTTCATCATCACCATCAACACGCCGTCGTGCTGACGAAACTCTCAGCCTCAGCTAGATCCAGAGTTCGAGGGACGTCACCGAGCTGAACGTGTGCAGATCGCGGATGTGACGTGTGTTCGGTACTTGTCGGTTGGATCGCGAAGATGTTCGACTACATCAACCGCGTTACTAAATGCTTCCGCTTTCGGTCTACAAGGGTATGTAGACACACTCTCCTCTCTCATTGCTATGCATCTCCTAGATAGATCTTGCGTGATCATAGGAATTTTTTTGAAATACTGTGTTCCAAACAGTGGCATCCGAGCCAGGTCTATGCGTAGATGTTATATGCACGAGTAGAATACAAAGAGTTGTGGGCGATAAAGTCATACTGCTTACCAGCATGTCATACCTTGATTCGGCGGTATTGTTGGATGAAGCGGCCTAGACCGACATTACATGACCGTGTTCAAGAGACTGGTTCTACCGACGTGCTTCGCACACAGGTGGCTAGTGGGTGTCTGTTTCTCCAACTTTAGTTGAATCAAGTGTGACTACGCCCGGTCCTTGTTGAAGGTTAAAATAGCACACTTGACGAAAAATCATTGTGGTTTTTGATGCGTGGGTAAGAACGGTTCTTGCTAAGCCCGTAGCAGCCACGTAAAACTTGCAAAAAACAAAGTAGAGGACGTCTAACTTGTTTTTGCAGGGCATGTTGTGATGTGATATGGTCAAGACGTGATTATATAAATTGTTGTATGAGATGATCATGTTTTGTAACATAGTTATCGGCAACTGGCAGGAGCCATATGGTTGTTGCTTTATTGTATGAAATGCAATCGCCATGTAATTGCTTTAGTTTATCACTAAGCAGTAGCGATAGTCGTGGAATCAATAGTTGGCGAGACGACAATGATGCTGCGATGGAGATCAAGGTGTCAAGATGATGATGATGGTGATCACGACGGTGCTTTGGAGATGCAGATCAAAGGCACAAGATGATGATGGCCATATCATATCACTTATATTGATTACATGTGATGTTTATCTTTTATGCATCTTATTTTTCTTAGTATGATGGTAGCATTATAAGATGATCTCTCACTAAATTTCAAGGTATAAGTGTTCTCCCTGAGTATGCACCGTTGCTACAGTTCGTCGTGCCGAGACACCACATGATGATCGGGTGTGATAAGCTCTACGTTCACATACAACGGGTGCAAGCCAGTTTTGCACAAGCAGAATACTCAGGTTAAACTTGACGAGCCTAGCATATGCAGATATGGCCTCGAAACAGTGAGACCAAAAGGTCGAGCGTGAATCATATAGTAGATATGATCAACATAGTGATGTTCACCATTGAAAACTTCTCCATCTCACGTGATGATCGGACATGGTTTAGTTGATATGGATGACGTGATCATTTAGATAACTAGAGGGATGTCTATTGATACGTCTCCAACGTATCTATAATTTTTGATTGTTCCATGCTATTATATTATCTGTTTTGGATGTTTAATGGGCTTTAATATACCTTTTATATTATTTTTGGGACTAACCTACTAACCAAAGGCCTAGTGCAAATTGTTGTTTTTGCCTATTTCAGTGTTTCGCGGAAAATGAATATCAAACATAATCCAAATGGAATGAAACCTTCGGGAGAGTTATTTTGGAACAAACATGATCCAGGAGACTTGGAGTGGACGTCAGGAAAGAAGCAAGGAGGCCACGAGGCAGGAGGGCGCGCCCAGAGGGGTAGGCACGCCCCCACCCTCGTGGGCCCCTCGTAGCTCCACCGATGTACTTCTTCCTCCTATATATACCCATATACCCCGAAAACATCCAGGAGCACCACGAAACCCTATTTCCACCGCCGCAACCTTCTGTACCCATGAGGTCCCATCTCGGGGCCTTTTCCGGCGCTCCGTCGGAGGGGGAATCGATCACGGAGGGCTTCTACATCAACACCATAGCCTCCCGATGATGTGTGAGTAGTTTACCACAGACCTTCGGGTCAATAGTTATTTGCTAGATGGCTTCTTCTCTCTCTTTGGATCTCAATACAAAGTTCTCCTCGATTTTCTTGGAGATCTATTCGATGTAATTCTTTTTGCGGTGTGTTTGTCGAGATCCGATGAATTGTGGGTTTATGATCAAGATTATCTATGAACAATATTTGATTCTTCTCTGAAATCTTTTATGCATGATTTAATATCTTTGCAAGTCTCTTTGAATTATCAGTTTGGTTTGGCCTACTAGATTGATCTTTCTTGCAATGGGAGAAGTGCTTAGCTTTGGGTTCAATCTTGCGGTGTCCTTTCCTAGTGATAGCAGGGGCAGCAAGGCACGTATTGTATTGTGGCCATCGAGGATAAAAAGATGGGGTTTATATCATATTGCTTGAGTTTATCCCTCTACATCATGTCATCTTGCCTAATGCGTTACTCTGTTCTTATTAACTTAATACTCTAGATGCATGCTAGGTAGCGGTCGATGTGTGGAGTAATAGTAGTAGATGCAGAATCATTTCGGTCTACTTGTCGCGGACGTGATGCCTATATACATGATCATTCTTAGATATTCTCATAACTATGCGCTTTTCTATCAATTGCTCGACAGTAATTTGTTCACCCACCGTAGAATTTGCTATCTTGAGAGAAGCCACTAGTGAAACCTATGGACCCCGGGTCTATCTTCCATCATATTATTTTCCTATTTACTTGCTATTTCCATAGTTGTTTATTTTGCAATCTTTATTTTGCTATCTATATAATAAAAATACCAAAAATATTTATCTTATTATCTTTAACAGGTCTCATTTTCGTAAGTGACCGTGAAGGGATTGACAACCCCTTTATCGTGTTGGTTGCAAGGTTCTTATTTGTTTGTGCAGGTATGAGGGACTTGCGTGTAGTCTCCTACTGGATTGATACCTTGGTTCTCAAAAACTGAGGGAAATACTTACGCTACTGTGCCGCATCACTCTTTCCTCTTCAAGGGAAAACCAACGCAATCTCAAGAGGTAGCAAGAAGGATTTTTGGCGCCGTTGCCGGGGAGATCTACGCACAAGTCAAGACATACCATGTACCCATCACAAACTCTTATCCCTCGCATTACATTATTTGCCTTTTGCCTCTCGTTTTCCGCTCCCCCACATCACCCTTGCCGTTTTATTCGCCCCCTTTTCTGCTCGCCTCTTTTTCTTTGCTTCTTGTGTGTCCATGTGTTAGATCGTTGGTTTCGCTGTTATGGCTAGTCCTTCTATCATTGTTAGTACTCCCGATCATGAAGTTCTTAATTTTAAACAAAGGGAGGGATAAAATTTAAAAGATGCTTGGTATAGAATTTGCAATGCTCAGAATAGATCCACTAGGAACCAATCCACTTCCGTTCTTCTTCGCAATTTTTATGTAGGCATCACCCCTTGGAATAGATATATTCTTGATACCATTACCAGAGGGAATTTCTTGGGTAGCCATACTTTTGATTCTTATAATGCTATGATAGATTTGTTTGGGCCACCACCTCTCTTGGTTAATGGAACTATTTAAACTTTGGAACATGTGATGCAAAGGCTTGAAATTATTGAAAATAAAGTTGCCACTGTAGAGTTGATTGAGAATTTGGATAAAAAGATCCACAACCAAATTACCAAATATGGATGTAAGGTAGGAGTTACTCTGAAATTTTTTAAAGAAAAAAACCCATAGTTAACGAAAATATAGATCAAGATTCCACAAGGATTGATGGATAAACTTGAGGATATTATTACCAACTTAGGGTCTGTCTTTTCTTCCATGAAAAATACTCCAAATCCTCCTACTAATAGAGTTGCCAAGTTTACGTATGTGCCTAAAAATAAAATGGGTGAATCTTCTAGTAAGGAAAATGCGGATCTCAAAGCAATAAGTGTTCATCCCAAATTTTTCTCTATCATTAAGGAACCTTTTGCTAAAAATTAATTACTTGATTTCTTTCCTAGGAGTTTGATCATTAATAAAAAGAAGGAAACTCCTAGGGGTTATAAGTGTTTTATTGAAGAATTGCCTGCCAAAGATGACAATACCTAGATCTATTCTTGTTTTTATGCCTAACTAGGGGCGTTAAACGATAGCGCTTGTTGGGAGGCAACCCAATTTTATTTTTGTTTCTTGTTTTTTGTTCCTGTTTAGTAATAAATAATTAATATAGCTTCTGTTTAGATGTGGTTTTATGTTTTCAATTAGTATTTGTGCCAAGTAGAACCTTTGGGAAGACTTGGGGGAAGTCTTTGCGATCTTGCTGTAAAAAACAGAAACTTTAGCGCTCACGATATTTGCTGCCATTTTTTACTGGAGAGTTCAATTAGGTTGATTCTTTTTGCAGAGGATTAATAGACTAATTCCTCACGTCTACCAATTTATTTCAGAATTTTTGGTTTACATAAGTATTCGAAACCTACAGATTACTACAGATCGTTCTGTTTTTGACAGATTCTGTTTTTCATGTGTTGTTTGCTTATTTTGATGAATCTATGGCTAGTATCGGGGGGTATGAACAATAGAGAAGTTGGGATACATTAGGTTTAACACCAATATAAATAAATAATGAGTTAATTACAGTACCTTGAAGTGGTGGTTTGCTTTCTTATACTAACGGAGCTCATGAGATTTTCTGTTGAGTTTTGTGTTGTGAAGTTTTCAAGTTTTGGGTAAAGATTTGATGGATTTTGGAATAAGGAGTGGCAAGAGCCTAAGATTGGGGATGCCCAAGGCATCCCAAGGTAAAATTCAAGGACAACCAAAAGCCTAAGCTTGGGTATGCCCCGGAAGGCATCCCCTCTTTCGTCTTCATCCATCGGTAACTTTATTTGATTCTATATTTTTATTCACCACATGATATGTGTTTTGCTTGGAGCGTCTAGTATGATTTGAGTATTTGCTTTTTAGTTTACCACAATCATCCTTTCTGTACACACCTTTTGGAGATACACACATGAATTGGAATTTATTAGAATACTCTATGTGCTTCACTTATATCTTTTGAGCTAGATAATTTTGCTCTAGTGCTTCACTTATATCTTTAAGAGCACGGTGGTGGGTTTATTTATAGAAATTATTGATCTCTCATGATTCACTTATATTATTTTGAGAGCCTTTTAGAACAGCATGGTAAGTTACTTTGGCTATAAAATTAGTCCTAATATGATAGGCATCCAAGATGGGTATAATAAAAACTTTCATAAAAAGTGCATTGAATACTATGAGAAGTTTGATACTTGATGATTGTTTTGAGATGTGAAGATGGTGATATTAGAGTCATGCTAGTTGAGTAGTTGTGAATTTGAGAAATACTTGTTCTAAAGTTTGTGATTCCTGCAGCATGCACATATGGTGAACCGTTATGTGATGAAGTCGGAGCATGATTTATTTATTGATTGTCTTCCTTATGAGTGGCGGTCGGGGACGAGCAATGGTCTTTTCCTACAAATCTATCCCCCTAGGAGCATGCGTGTAGTACTTTTTTCGATAACTAATAGATTTTTGCAACAAGTATGTGAGTTCTTTATGACTATTTTGAGTCCATGGATTATACGCACTCTCACCCTTCCACCATTGCTAGCCTCTCTAGTGCCGCACAACTTTTGCCGGTACCATAAACCCACCATATACCTTCCTCAAAACAGCCACCATACCTACCTATTATGGCATTTCCATAGCCATTCCGAGATATATTGTCATGCAACTTACCATCGTTCCGTTTGTTATGACACGTTTCACCATTGTCATATTGCTTTGCATGATCATGTAGTTGACATCGTATTTGTGGCAAAGCCACCTTTATAATTCTTTCATACATGTTACTCATGAGTCATTGCACATCCCGGTACACCGCCGGAGGCATTCACATAGAGTCATATTTTGTTCTAATTCTTGAGTTGTAAGTAAATAAAAGTGTGATGATAATCATTATTAGAGCATTGTCCCATGTGAGGAAAGGGTGATGGAGACTATGATTCCCCCACAAGTCGGGATGAGACTCCAGACGAAAAAAAGGGGGGGCAAAAAAGAGAAAAAGGCCCAAATAAAAAAGGAGAAAAATGAGAGAAAAAGAGAGAAGGGACAATGTTACTATCCTTTTACCACACTTGTGCTTCAAAGTAGCACCATGATCTTCATGATAGAGAGTCTCCTATGTTCTCACTTTCATATACTAGTAGGAATTTAACATTATAGAACTTGGCTTGTATATTCCAATGATGGGCTTCCTCAAAATACCCTAGGTCTTCGTGAGAAAGCGAGTTGGATCCACACCCACTTAGTTTCTTTTATTGAGCTTTCATACACTTATAGCTCTAGTGCATCCGTTGCATGGCATTCCCTACTCACTCACATTGATATCTATTGATGGGCATCTCCATAGCCCGTTGATACGCCTAGTTGATGTGAGACTATCTTCCTCCTTTTTGTCGTCTCCACAACCACCATTTTACTCCACCTATAGTGCTATATCCATGGCTCATTCTAATGTATTGCATGAAGATTGAAAAAGTTTGAGAACATCAAAAGTATGAAACAATTGCTTGGATTGTCATCAGGGTTGTGCATGATTTAAATATTTTGTGTGATGAAGATAGAGCATAGCCAGACTATATGATTTTGTAGGGATAACTTTCTTTGGCCATGTTATTTTGAGAAGACATGATTGCCTTGTTAGTATGCTTGAAGTATTATTATTTTTATGTCAATATTAAAAAAAATTCTTGAATCTTTCGGATCTGAACATTCATGCCACAGTAATGAAAATTACATTGAGAATTATGCTAGGTAGCATTCCATATCAAAAATTCTGTTTTTATCATTTACCTACTCGAGGGCGAGCAGGAATTAAGCTTGGGGATGCTTGATACGTCTCCAACGTATCTATAATTTTTGATTATTCCATGCTATTATATTATATGTTTTGGATGTTTAATGGGCTTTAATATATCTTTTTATATTATTTTTGGGACTAACCTACTAACCAAAGGCCCAGTGCAAATTGCTATTTTTTTCCTATTTCAGTGTTTCGCAGAAAAGGAATATCAAACAGAATCCAAATGGAATGAAACCTTCGAGAGAGTTATTTTTGGAACAAACGTGATCCAGGAGACTTGGAGTGGACATCAATAAAGAAGCGAGGAGGTCATGAGGCAGGAGCGAGCACCGAGGGGTAGGCACACCCCCACCCTCATGGGCCCCTTGCAGCTTCAACAACGTACTTATTCCTCATATATATACCCATATACCCCGAAAACATTCAGGAGCACCACGAAATCCTATTTCCATCGCCGCAACCTTCTGTACCCATGAGATCCCATCTTGGGGCCTTTTCCAGCGCTCCACCGGAGGGGGAATCGATCATGGAGGGCTTCTACATCAACACCATAGCCTCTCCGATGATGTGTGAGTAGTTTACCACAGACCTTCGGGTCCATAGTTATTAGCTAGATGGCTTCTTCTCTCTCTTTGGATCTCAATACAAAGTTCTCCTCGATTCTCTTGGAGATCTATTCGATGTAATTCTTTTTGCGGTGTGTTTGTCGAGATCCGATGTAATTCTTTTGGCGGTTTATGATCAAAATTATCTATGAACAATATTTGATTCTTCTCTGAAATCTTTTATGCATGATTTAATATATTTGCAAGTCTCTTTGAATTATCAGTTTGGTTTGGCCTACTTGATTGATCTTTCTTGCAATGGGAGAAGTGCTTAGCTTTGGGTTCAATCTTGCGGTGTCCTTTCCCAATGATAGCAGGGGCAGGAAGGCACGTATTGTATTGTTGCCATCGAGGATAAAAAGATGGGGTTTATATCATATTGCTTGAGTTTATCCCTCTACATCATGTCATCTTGCCTAATGCGTTACTCTGTTCTTATGAACTTAATACTCTAGATGCATGCTGGATAGCGGTCAATGTGTGGAGTAATAATAGTACATGTAGAATTGTTTCGGTCTACTTCTCGCGGACGTGATGCCTATATACATGATCGTGCCTAGATATTCTCATAACTATGCACTTTTCTATCAATTGCTCGACAGTAATTTGTTCACCCACCGTAGAATTTGCTATCTTGAGAGAAGCCACTAGTGAAACCTATGGCCCCTGGGTCTATCTTCCATCATATTATTTTCCTATTTACTTGCTATTTCCATAGTTGTTTATTTTCCCATCTATATAATAAAAATACCAAAAAAATTATCGTATTATCTTTATCAGGTCTCACTTTCGTAAGTGACCGTGAAGGGATTGACAACCCCTTTATCGTGTTGGGGTTGCGAGGTTCTTGTTCGTTTGTGCAGGTACAAGGGACTTGCGTGTAGTCTCCTACTGGATTGATAACTTGGTTCTCAAAAACTGAGGGAAATACTTACGCTACTATCCTGCATCACCCTTTCCTCTTCAAGGGAAAACCAACCCAGCTCAAGAGGTAGCATCTATCTAAGTGGGAGTTCTTAAGTAATATGATTAATTGAACTTTAATTTATCATGAACTTAATACCTAATAGTATTTTGCATGTCTATGTTGTTGTAGAAAAATGGCTGGTGTTGTTGTTCTGTTGAATTTTAATGCGTTCCTAGAGAAAGCTAAGTTGAAAGATGATGGTAGCAACTACACCAAGGGAGTCCTGGATTAGGGGGTCTCCGGACAGCCGAACTATATCCTTTGGCCGGACTGTTGGACTATGAAGATATAAGATTGAAGACTTCATCCCGTGTCCGGATGGGACTCTCCTTGGCATGGAAGGCAAGCAAGGCAATACGGATTTGTAGATCTCCTCCCTTGTAACCGACTCTGTGTAACCCTAGCCCCATCTGGTGTCTATATAAACCGGAGGGTTTAGTCCGTAGGACAACATACAATCATACCATAGGCTAGCTTCTAGGGTTTAGCCTCTACGATCTCGTGGTAGATCAACTCTTGTAATACTCATATCATCAAGAACAATCAAGCAGGACGTAGGGTATTACCTCCATCAAGAGGGCCCGAACCTGGGTAAACATCATGTCCCCTGCCTCCTGTTACCATCCGCCTTAGACGCACAATTCGGGACCCCCTACCCGAGATCCACCGGCTTTGACACCGACATTGGTGCTTTCATTGAGAGTTCCACTGTGTCGTCACCATAAGGCTTGATGGCTCCTTCGATCATCGGTAGCGATGCGGTCCAGGGTGAGGTTTTCCTCCCCGGACAGATCTTTGTATTCAGCGGCTTCGCACTGCGGGCCAATTCACTTGGCCATCTAGAGCAGATCGAGAGCTACGCCCCTGGCCATCAGGTCAGATTCGGAAACTTAAACTACACTGCCGACATCCGCGGAGACTTGATCTTCGACAGATTCGAGCCCGTGTCAGGTGCGCCACAAAGTCACGACGAGCACGTCGTAACTCTGCCGTCGGACAATGTTCGGGAGATCGCATCTGCAACTACTCCAGCCGTCAATCCAGAGCAAATCGCGCCATCCGAGAGCGAAGGGATAGACGCCGCCATGGAGGCTGCACTCTCAGTGGCGATAGAGCCGGATACTGACTTCACCTCTTACGAGAGCCGTGTTGCCGAACCACTGGATTCACCTTCGGCCACAGACTCCGAGCCGCCTACATCCGTGTCTGTCGAATCCGACTGGGCGCCGATCATGGAGTTAACCTCCGCGGAAATCTTTCAGCACTCGCCCTTCGGCGATGTGCTAAATTCATTGAGGTCCCTCTCCCTGTCAGTAGAACCTTGGCCGAACTATGTCCGGCTAGAATGGGATGCGGACGACGAAGAAATTCGCTGCCCACCCACCACCCACTTAGTAGCCACTATCGACGATTTAACCGACATGCTCGACTTCGATTCCAAAGACATCGATGGTATGGATGACGATGTAGGAGACGAGCAGGAACCACCGCCCACAGGGCGCTGGACGGCTACATCATCATACGACATATATATGGTGGACACCCCTAAAGAAGGCAATGGCAACGAGACAGCGGAGGATGACCCCTCCAAGAAGCAACCCAAGCGCCGACGTCAGCGGCGCCGCTCTAAGTCCCGCCACAGCAAAAGTAGTGATACCGGCACAGGAGATAATAACACTCCGGATAGTGCCGAAGACAATCACAATTCTGTCCAGCATGATGTAGAGCCGGAGGATGAACAAGCCAGCCCTCCAGAGCAGGCAGTAGATGGAGAACCAGAAGAGGACAATTACATGCCTCTCTCCGAAGACGAGGCGAGCCTCGGCGACGAAGAATTTATCGTGTCTGAGGACCCCGTCGAACAGGAGCGCTTCAAGCGCCGGCTTATGGCCATAGCAAATAGCCTGAAGAAAAAGCAACAACAGCTTCAAGCTGATCAAGACTTGCTAGCAGACAGATGGACTGAAGTCCTTGCGGACGAGGAATACGAACTCAAGCGCCCCTCCAAGAGTCACCCAAAATGCATGTTGCTACCTCACCTCGAGGAGGAAGCATTGAAACCCCATGCACCAGTGTATGATGCGGCTGACCGGCCACTACGTGGCCAAGCTAAAGAGGCGTTCCAGCCTGAAGTTCAGCCTGCACCCCGCCGCCACTCAATCCAAAATACCAAGGCTCGGGGCAACACATGGGACCCGCGAGACGTATTGGATAGTAAGGCAAAACTTGCAAGGTCAATATACAGGTCACGGGCACGCGCGCCAACACGGGACGATGATCGTCGCGCCGGATACGCCAAAAGCAAATCCGGTTGGGCCGAATACAGCAGACAAGACTCATATGAACTGCGTCGGGATATAGCCCGGCACGGAGGCGCCGCACACCCCCTATGCTTCACTGATGAAGTTATGGATCATGAATTCCCTGAGGGTTTCAAACCCGTAAATATCGAATCATATGACGGTACAGCAGGTCCCGCGGTATGGATTGAGAATTTCCTCCTTCACATCCACATGGCTCGTGATGATGATCTACACGCCATCAAGTACCTCCCACTAAAACTCAAAGGACCAGCTCGGCACTGGCTGAATAGCTTGCCAGCAGACTCCGTCGGCAGTTGGGAGGATCTGGAAGACGCATTCCTTGACAACTTCCAGGGCACTTATGTGCGACCACCAGATGCTGATGACTTGAGCCATATAACTCAGCAGCCAGGGGAATCGGCCAGACAATTCTGGACTCGGATCCTGACCAAGAAAAACCAAATTGTTGACTGTCTGAACCCAGAGGCCCTCGCGGCATTCAAGCACAACATCCGTGACGAGTGGCTTGCCCGCCACCTTGGCCAGGAGAAGCCGAAGTCTATGGCAGCCCTCACGACACTCATGACCCGCTTTTGCGCGGGCGAGGATAGCTGGCTGGCTCGCAGCAATAACACATCAAGGAATCCGGGCACTTCGGATACCAAAGATGCCAACGGCAGACAACATCGTAACAGACCAAAGCGCCGCAATAACGGCGATAACACCGAGGATATGGTAGTCAATGCCGGATTCAGGGGCTCTAGATCCGGTCAGCGGAAAAAGCCATTTAAAAGAAGTACCCCGGCTCCGTCCAGTTTGGATCGCATACTGGATCACTCGTGTCAAATCCACGGCACCCCTGACAAGCCAGCCAATCACACAAACAGAGAATGCTGGGTGTTCAAGCAGGCCGGCAGGTTAAATGCCAAAAACAATGACAAGGGGCTACATAGTGATGACGAGGAGGAGCCCCGGCCGCGGAACATGGGAGGACAGAAGGGGTTCCCCCCACAAGTGAAAATGGTGAACATGATATGCGCAACCCACATTCCCAAGAGGGAGCGGAAGTGTGCACTAAGGGACGTCTATGCGATGGATCCTGTTGCCCCAAAGTTCAACCCATGCTCTGCTTGCCCGATCACCTTTGATCGCAGGGATCACCCCACTAGTATCTGTCATGGCAGATCCGCTGCACCGGTCCTATACCCCATCATTGACGAATTTCATCTTACTCGAGTCCTTATGGACGGCGGCAGCAGCCTGAACCTGCTCTATCAGGATACAGTGCGCAAAATGGGTATCGATCCCTTGAGGATCAAACCCACCAAAACCATCTTTAAGGGTGTCATCCCAGGTGTAGAGGCCCATTGCACGGGCCCATTCACACTGGAAGTAGTCTTCGGATCACCAAACAACTTCTGAAGTGAGGAGTTAATCTTCGACATCGTCCCATTTCGCAGAGGCTATCATGCACTGCTCGGACAAACTGCATTTGAAAAGTTCAATGCAGTACCGCATTACGCATACCTCAAGCTCAAGATGCCAGGACCTCGGGGGGTCATAACAGTGAATGGAAACACAGAATGCTCGCTCGGCACAGAAGAGCACATTGCGGCCCTCGCAGTAGAAGCACAAAGTAGCCTTTCAAGGCAAACCACTAATTCGGCGATACAGCCCCCGAACACCTTCAAGCGTGTCCGGAGTAAACTGCAACAGGACCGCCTGGCATGTTCAGAGCTCGCCTAGCAATTCGGCCCTCGTCCCAATCCCAGTCAAGCGACGAAATCCGTGCCGCGCGTACATAATTACGCACTGAACATACCATGGACATAGGCGGGGGCATGATCAAGGCACGTCCCGCAATGCGGCTTAACCGCCCTCGGGGCTGTATATCTTTATCATTTCTTTTCTCTTTCAGGGCCTAACTCTCTGGAAGCCCTTTCCAGCAGTATGATTGCCGGGCACATTACGGGAAGGAACAACCAAGGCAGCAAGAAGCTAAGATGTACACGGGAACCCATAGGTGGTCTCTAACAATAATACCCGCTTTCTATTCACAGCTTGGCCTTGGATAGGACATTTTGAATAATCCTACTTTCTGCTTATCGCACTACCTGTACCAGTATGCTTCGACGTATTATTTAAATAACAATGCATAGCATAAGTCTATTATTGCATTATTCATTCTTTTTTTCTTCCTTTATGTCCATTTATGACAATCCGCACCCGGCAATTCGGGTACGGTCAGTACGCCAGGGGCTTTCGTTTACCCCATAATACGGCATGATAAGTCCGAACACTTTTGACAGTGCGGTACCCCGAACTTATAGCATTATATGCATCAACTCCAAATCACGTCTTGGGTCAATAGTTGGGTTTGCCCGACTCCCATGCTTTAGTACCTTACGTTCCGCTATATCGGCTAAGGTAGAGGTGGGAGAACTACTGTGATTGTGTCCCGGTTCTTCCAGACGAGCACCTTAGTAGAGAAAGCCGAAAACTGACTGTCATGATAAGGCGAGAGACTGGTCGCTGTTCAAGAGGTCTCAAGTCCTTAAAGACTTTTTCCGCTTCGGGCGAGGAGTCGGCCTTATCTGGCTTAGGCGTGTATAGCGCCCCAAATTCGGCCTTCTGAATACCAGGGGCTTCGCCAAAATTTAAAATTGTAGACTTCTATGGCTAAGTGAGAGTGATAAAGCATTATAGTCCAATTGCCTGGTTCGTTGCGCTGAACACCTCCCTTGAAGGACCCAAAATTGGGGTAAAGAGTGCTCAGGTTTTTCTCGAACACCCCAGTACTAGTTACATGGGGGCAGAAGCCGACGACTGGTCAACTCTCAGATTTTATAAACGGCCGCATAGAAGGTAATATTTTAAATTAAAAATGCGTCGCATGGCGCAAATGAACTCGTTTCATATTACAGGATCACATGAGCATGTTCATTCAAAAATTACATCCTTGGCACATTCATCCGCCACAAGGCGGGAACCCTTCAGGACACTCTCATAGTACATCTCGGGGCAGCGATGCTCCTTGCCCTCCGGCAGCCCCTCCTTCACCAGCTTCACAGCGTCCAGCTTCGCCCAGTGCACCTTCGCCGGGCAAAAGCCCTGCGCGTACCCTCGATGCAGATGGACCACTTTATGACTTCAAGCCGTGGGCAGGCGTCGACGAGCCGCCTTACCAGACCGAAGTAGCTACCGGACAGGGGCTCGCCAGGCCACATACGGACTATAAGGCCCCTCATGGCTTGTTCGGCCGCCTTGTGAAGCTCGACCAACTGCTTCAGCTGGTCGCTCAAGGGCACAGGGTGTTCGGTCCCAGTTTACTGAGAACAGAACAACTTCTTCGTTGAGCTCCCCTCCTCAGCTCGGTAAAACTCCGCGGCATACATTACACCGCGGGGAAGATCTGCAAACGCTCCTGGAGAGCTCTGAACTCGGGTAAGAAAAAGGAAAGTCTCCTTCGCATGCTTGCTTTGCATAATGAATGCCTTACCCGCTGCTATCTTCTTCACCGCATCAATCTCCTGGAGGGCCTTGTGGGCTTCATCCTTGGCGCTCCGGGCACTTTCAAGCGCCTGCGCGAGCTCGGACTCTTGCGTCTTAGAGTCAAGCTCCAAGGACTCGTGTTTTTTGGCGAGAGCCTCAAGCTCCTGCTGCACCTCGTCCACTCGGGCTTCTTGTTTCTCCTGCTCAATGCGCTCCTTGGCCACTTTGTCTTCGGCCTTGGATAGCGCCTTCTTTAGGGACGCCACTTCGGTCGTGGCCCCAGACAAATTCATGATGATCCTATTATTTTACAACCAAACTTCTTTTTACAAGCGTAGACAAGGTATTGCTTACCTTTGCTCTCCTCGAGCTGCCTCTTGGTAAGGTTGAGCTCGTTCTCGGACCGCTCCAGGCCCTGCTTTAGTGCAGAGACCTCCACAGTACGTGCGGCAGTGGCCAGCAGTGAAGCCTGCACATACACATAGATATATTCTGATTAGACTCCTGAGTCATCATTCAATCCTCTATTCGGCCTTTCTTCTCGAACGCCGAACAGAGCATCAGGG
Organism: Triticum dicoccoides; assembly: GCF_002162155.2. NCBI lineage: Eukaryota > Viridiplantae > Streptophyta > Magnoliopsida > Poales > Poaceae > Triticum > Triticum dicoccoides. The sequence goes on from NC_041384.1 coordinate 452,048,824, forward strand.
GCTACTATCTATGCGGTAATACTTTCTTATACTTTGATTGCTTACCTCAAAGCCTGATAGGAGGCTGGCGCAAGCTTCGGTCAGTCCGTTTTTGGCGGACTGAACCTTCTCGATCATCGCACTCATGATAGTGCGGTGCTCCTCGTCGATGGAGGCGTTGTGAAGCGCTTCCAGCAAGTTGTCCCGTGCCTCTAGATGGATAGATGACACCAGCACGAGCGGCTGGCTCCCCTTAATGGGGGATCGTCCTCCGGAGTCCGGAACCACCGAAGGTTCCGGTGCAGTGTTCGGCTGGGGGCTAAACCTGGAGCCCATCGGAGTCCGGCTCCCTTTGCGCCCAGGGTCCGGAAGGTCGCCTCGAGGCGCCCCTAGGGCTGCATCCCCTTGTCCCGGTGCCTGTTGAGACAACACCTCGGCGTTGTCCGCGGGGCAAGGGGTGGAGGCGGTCGGAAGAGAACCGTTGTTCATATCCGACGAGTCCAATGAACCGCTCGACGAAGATACGTCGAGATGAGCTCGGGACGGACTGCATAATCATGTTCGGCATGAGAAGAAGCAATGCAGTAAAACATACCATGAATTGCTATGGTGTCCGTATACTTATGACTTCGCCAAGGGCTTGACCCCGGGTAGCCACTCGTCGCCGCTGTGTGCGGCCGTCGTGGAGCAGTCTAGAGGGAGGGTCCAGCCCTTCTTGGACCCTTCGGCCTCCCCGGTTGGGTCGGCCTTCCTTTTCTTGTCTCCCCCGGCTGGGGGGGAGAACTTTCCTCTTCCTCCTCCTTGTTTTCATGGGAGGAGGGCGCGTCGGAGTTATCGGACGATGAGTCCGATACAATCTTGCGCCGGAGACCCTTTTGGGTCCCTGCGGCCTTCTTCTTGGCCTTCTTCACCGGCACCTCGTAAGGTGCCGGAACCAGCATCTCCGTCAGGAGAGCATCTGCAGGATCCTCCGGCAGAGGGGCGGGGCAATCGATCTGCTCCGTTGTCTTCACCCAGTCCTGTTAAAGGCATGGAAGGCTTAGATCCCGCACATGATTAAACCGGGGCAAATGGATACCCTGTGAAATATAAAAACTTACCGGATTGGCGTGGCGCTTTGCGCTGAGTCCGCAGTCCTCGGTGAGGGAAGGAGGTACCTCGGCGCCCTTGAATAGCACCCTCCAGACGTCCTCATGCATCGTGTCATAGAGCTCTCATAGCGTCTGGTGCTTGGCAGGGTCGAACTCCCACAAGTTGAATACCCATTGTTGACACGGGAGAATCCAGCGGAAGAGCATGACCTGGACCACATTGACAAGCTTGATTTTCTTGCTCATCATGTTCTTGATGCAGGTCTGGAGTCCGGTCAGCTCTACCGAGGAACCCCAGGACAGGCCCTTCTCTTTCCAGGAGGTGAGCCATGTGGGGATTCCGGATCGGAATTCGGGGGCTGTCACCCAGTTGGTGTCGCGCGGCTCGGTGATGTAGAACCACCCCGATTACCACCCCTTTATGGTCTCCACATAGGAGCCTTCAAGCCAGGTGACATTAGGCATCTTGCCCACCATGGCGCCTCCGCACTCCGCTTGCTGGCCGACCACCACCTTCAGTTTGGCATTGAAGGTCTTCAGCCACAGGCCGAAATGGGGCTTCATGCGGAGGAAGGCCTCGCACACGACGATAAACGCCGAGATATTGAGGATGAAATTGGGGGCCAGATCATGAAAATACAGCTCGTAGTAGAACATGAGCCCGCGGACAAACAGGTGGAGAGGAAATCCCAGTCCGTGGACAAAGTGGGTAAGAAAAACTACCCTCTCATGGGGTTCGGGCGTTGGGATGATTTGCCCTACATCTGGCAGCCGGTGTGCGATATCCACGGCCAGATATCCGGCTTCCCGTAACTTTTTGATGTTCTCCTCCGTGACGGAGGAGACCATCCACTTGCCTCCTGCTCTGGACATACTTGGATTGGTTTGAGAAGAGGAACGCGAGCTTGGGCGCTAGAGCTCGAGTGTGCGGGAACAGATAAGCGAGGAGGAAGAAGGCCTGGGTGAAAAGAGTGAATCTTTGTCCCTTCATAAGGGCGGAGGGGGCGATGCGCCTCCCCACTTGCCTGGTAAAATCGCTTATTCCCCAAGCACCGTAATTAATGGCGCGGTTGGGTTACCCACGTCCGTATTGATGAGAATCCCGTAAAAAGGGGAACACGGTCTCCGCTTTGAGAAGACGTGTCAAGAAAACCGCCTCGCAATATGTGAGGTGTTGGTTGAGAAAAACGGTTCAATAATGACCGGGTTAGGGCGTAATGTCATGTTGTCAAAACGTGTCACCAGAGTAGATTTGTGGAAATATTATTCTCTCTACGGTGGTATGTGGAACTTGTTTTGCAGAACCGGACACTATCCTTGTGTTCAAAACCTTCCAATCTTCCATGGAGTATTCAAAGGAGGAACCCGCCTTGCAATGTCGAAGACAATACTGCGCGCCGGACTCATCGTCATTGAAGCCTGGTTCAAGGGCTACTGAGGGAGTCCTGGATTAGGGGGTCTCCATACAGTCGGACTATATCCTTTGGCCGGACTGTTGGACTATGAAGATATAAGATTGAAGACTTCGTCCCGTGTCCGGATGGGACTCTCCTTGGCGTGGAAGGCAAGCTAGGCAATACGGATATGTAGATCTCCTCCCTTGTAACCGACTCTGTGTAACCCTAGCCCCCTCCGGTGTCTATATAAACCGGAGGGTTTAGTCCATAGGACAACATACAATCATACCATAGGCTAGCTTCTAGGGTTTAGCCTTTACGATCTCGTGGTAGATCAACTCTTGTAATACTCATATCATCAAGAACAATCAAGCAGGACGTAGGGTATTACCTCCATCAAGAGGGCCCGAACCTAGGTAAACATCGTGTCCCCTGCCTCCTGTTACCATCCGCCTTAGACACATAGTTCGGGACCCCCTACCCGAGATCCGCCGGTTTTGACACCGACATACACGGTCTGGGTCCATAACTTGAGGATTATCCTCATTGCCGCACAGAAGAATTACATCCTGGAAGCACCGCTAGGTGCAAAGCCCGTTGCAGGAGCAACACCAGATGTTATGAACATCTGGCAGAGCAAAGCTGATGACTACTCGATAGTTTAGTGTGCCATGCTTTATGGCTTAGAATCGGGACTTCAATGACATTTCGAATGTCATTGAGCATATGAGATGTTATGGGAGTTGAAGTTAATATTTCAAGCAAATGCCCGAATTAACAGATATGAAGTATCCAAAAAGTTCCATAGCTACAAGATGGAGGAGAATAGTTCTGTCAGTGAACATATACTCAGAATGTTTGGGTACCACAACCACTTGACTCAACTGGGAGTTAATCTTCCTGATGATAGTGTCATTGACAGAGTTCTTCAATCACTGCCACCAAGCTACATAAGCTTCATGATGAACTATAATATGCAAGGGATGGATAAGACAATTCCCGAGCGTTTCGCAATGCTAAAGGCTGCGGAGGTAGAAATCAAGAAGGAGCATCAAGTTTTGATGGTCAACAAGACCACTAGTTTCAAGAAAAAGGGCAAAGGGAAGAAGGGGGACTTCAAGAAGAACGACAAGCAAGTTGTTGCTCAAGTGAAGAAGCCCAAGTCTGGACCTAAGCCTGAGACCGAGTGCTTCTATTGCAAAGGGACTGGTCACTGGAAGCGGAACTGCCCCAAGTATTTGACGGATAAGAAGGATGGCAAAGTGAAAGGTATATTTGATATACATGTTATTGATGTGTACCTTAATAATGCTCGCACTAGCGCCTGGGTATTTGATACTGGTTCTGTTGCTAATATTTGCAACTCAAAACATGGGCTACGGATTAAGCGAAGATTGGCTAAGGACGAGGTGACGATGCGTCTGGGAAATGGTTCCAAAGTCGATGTGATCGCGGTCGGCACGCTACCTCTACATCTACCTTCGGGATTAGTATTAGACCTAAATAATTGTTAGTTGGTGCCAGCGTTAAGCATGAACATTATATCTGGATCTTGTTTGATGCAAGACGATTATTCATTTAAATCAGAGAATAATGGTTGTTCTATCTATATGAGTAATATCTTTTATGGTCATGCACCCTTGATGAGTGGTCTATTTTTATTGAATCTCGATAGTAGTGATACACATATTCATAGAATTGATGCCAAAAGATATAAGTTTAATAATGATAGTGCAAATTATTTGTGGCACTGCCGTTTAGGTCATATTGGTGTAAAGCGCATGAAGAAACTCCATGCTTATGGGCTTTTGGAATCACTTGATTATGAATCATTTGATTCTTGCGAACCATGCCTCATGGGCAAGATGACTAAGACTCCATTCTCCGGAACAATGGAACGAGCAACATACTTATTGGAAATAATACATACTGATGTATGCGGTCCGATGAGTGTTGATGCTCGTGGCAGGTATCATTATTTTCTGACCTTCACAGATGATTTGAGAAGATATGGGTATATCTACTTGATGAAACATAAGTCTAAAACATTTGAAAAGTTCAAAGAATTTCAGTGTGAACTGGAAAATCATCGTAACAAGAAAATTAAGTTTCTACGATCTGATCTGGAGGTGAATATTTGAGTAATGAGTTTCATCTTCATTTGAAACAATGCGGAATAGTTTCACAACTCACGCCACCTGGAACACCACAGCGTAATGGTGTGTCCGAACATCGTAACCGCATATTATTAGATATGGTGCGATCTATGATGTCTCTTATTGATTTACCGGTATCGTTTTGGAGTTATGCTTTAGAGACGGCTGCATTCACGTTAAATAGGGCTCCATCGAAATTCGTTGAGATGACACCATATGAACTGTGGTTTGGCAAGAAACCCAAGTTGTCGTTTCTTGAAGTTTGGGGCTGCGATGCTTATGTGAAAAAGCTTCAACCTGATAAGCTCGAACCCAAATCGGATAAATGTGTCTTCATAGGATACCCAAAGGAAACTGTTGGGTACACCTTCTATCACATATCCTGTCGGGTTTTGGGTTCCGACAGACCCTTGAGGTTCGAATACTGGGGTGCGCGCGGAGATCTCTCCCCTACCGATCTACGTCCAATCCTCTCGTGCGAACTAAGATGAAAATGATGAACAACACAAGGGACACGATGTTTATACTGGTTCGGGCCACCATTGTGGTGTAATACCCTACTCTAGTGTGTGGTGTGGTGGATTGCCTCCGGGGCTGATGATGGACAGTACAAGGGAAGAACAGCCTCGCGAGAGGTGTTCTTGAGCTGGTGCGATGAACTGCTAGGGTGAGTTCAGTCGCCTCTTTCTCTCTCTGCTGGGGTTCTACCAGATCTCTCCGGAGGTCTCCCTCTACTCTGTGGTGGCTAGCTCTATTTATAGAGGCCCTGGGCCTCTCCCCAAATAATGAGCGGGAAGGGTGCCAACAATTGGCCATTTCGAACGGGAACATCTAGTACAAGTTATCCTGACCAAAGGCGGTCTTCGGCTGCCAAAAGCACTGGCGATGACGCCGTCTTGGGCTCCATGGTGACCTCCGTCCTGTCGTACGGCTGGTCTTGGTCTCGTTGCACCGGAATGGTAAGCTTTGCCTAATGCCTTGGCCTGTGCTTGCCCCCTTTGCACCAAAGGGGAAACAAGGACACTACGCAGGCCGGCACCTGCCTGGCGCCCGCCTGGTCTCGATCGTCATGGCTTGCGTCACGGGTTCCTCGCGAGGTACCCCTGCCTTGATCTCACCGCCTCCTCGCGAGCCTGCCTGATGAGGCTGCCTCTGAGGAAGCTTCTGTCGTCCGCCTCGCGAGGCTTGGCCCCTCGCGAGGGTCTTTGAGCTTGATCTGATGAAGATGGGTCGCGCTGGGGCCCGCTTGAGCCACGCCGAAGGCCGCAGGCAGGCAAGTCTGGGGACCCCCGTTCCGAGAACGCCGACAGTAGCCCCCGGGCCCAAGGCGCGCTCGGGCTGGGCCTAGTAGGAAAACGAAAGGGCAAGCGCGAAGCGCCGCGGGCCCTATCAGTCTGCGGCCTTGGGTGCCGCGTGGCGATTGATTGGACGTGGGCGACTGCGCTTCCCCACGAGGCCTCGGTGACCGCATGACTTGATAAGTCCCTGCATGCAGAGAAACCGGTCATGATTACCTGTGATCGTGGTGCACGGCGGTTGGCCTCCTCCGGCTATAAGTACGGGGTTGGATGACCCCCTTCGGCCCGTCCCTCCTTGCTGCTCCTTTCTTTCTTCTTGATTACTCGTCGCTCCCATGGCTCCAAAGAGATTCTCGGCCGCGGAGAAAGGAAAGGCCCCCCAGGCTGGGCCTGACTCCCCTCCGGCCAAGCGCGGCCGAGGCCGCCCTCGCAAGTATACCATGGTCCCCGTGGTGGCCTCCCGCGGCCATGGAGGCGGTTCCCGGCGCGGTGGTGAGTGCCTGGTTGCCAACGGGGGGCACGCCGTGGGTGTGCGCCCCCCTAGGCCACGCTTTCGCTCTACGGAGGTGCTGCCGGAGTTCGTCGTGTGGTCGGCAGACCCATCCAGCACCAGGCTCCAGCTCCCCCGTTTCTTCGTAGATGAACTGCCGACCAGCGCCCGGTGCGGCTCTGGCTCCAGGCAGACGGATGCTGCAGCAGGGCCTCCTGGGTGTCGCTGGAGGTTTCTGTTTCTGGGAACGGGGCTCTGACACGCGGCTGGCAGACGTTTGCCCGCGCGCGTGGCCTGAGCCGGTGTTGCACCCTGTACTTCAAGTTTGATGGCGACGCCACCTTCTACGTGAGGGTGTTCGGGGAAGACGGTCGCCGTGCCGGGTGTTTCCCTGAAGACGACGACCACGGCCACCTGCCCAGCCCTGGCTCTGACCAGGATGAAGATGGCGACTGGCATACAGGCGGTGGTGCTCGGGGTTCGCCGAGCTTCGGCGACCCCCTCTCAGGCAGCAGCTCCTCCAGCGGTGGCCGCGACCAGCCTCCTCGCCATTGCGCCCGTTTGGGCGAAGGTAGCGGGTCAGCCCGCCGTCGCGCCTCGGTGAAGCGAGAGGAGGGATCCGCCTGACCCCCAGGAGCAGCTCGAGCCTTCGCTGTGGGTTGGCACAGGACGAATCGCGCCCGTTTTGTTTTCTTTCTTATCCTGCGCAAAAATAGTAAGTAATGTAGGGCCCCGCGGGGGCGTATTAGAACTGTTATTGTTTAACCATCGCGTTGTTTCTGCTATTTCTGCGCCGTGTTATCGCGCCGCGCTCCCATGTGCGGGAACTATTTTAGCTCGGTGGGGCTTGGCGCAGTCCTCTCCTCCCGAGGTCGTGGCCTCCTTGTGCGCTTCGTGCCCTGCAAGGATTAGTAGGATGGGTAACTTATGGTCTTAGCTGTGGGGGCGATCGGCCCAGGTCCTCCGCTCGTGTCGTGATGCCTGTGGGGCACGAACTGGGAGGGGTGCTCCTGCAGAGGACTCAGATAGGAAAGCTCCAAACGATCGGGCCAGAAAACAGTCGCAAGGGTGCCCGCGATCCTCCCTTGCGAGACTTCGCGAGAGAAAACGAGGCGAGCGAGCGAGAAAGACAAAGAGCCACAAGCCAGGAACGTCAGCAACTCCAATAAAAACTTCAAACGAGAATAAACAAGCCAACTGCGGAAAGCAAATGGGAAAGCCACGTCCGGCACCTATTCTAGTCTTCAATGTCTTCTCACCAGCGTGGAGCTAAGTGCTGCCACTAGGTGTGGGCGGGAGCCCCCGAGGCCCGAGGGCGGCACTCCGGAGACTCCGGGGCGAGTACAGCCCCACTCATTATTGCGTGAGAGTGTCACGGGCGGTGAGCTTCTCAGGCATTGGTCTTCTTCACAGGCACCGGGCCTTTCTTGAAATGCGGCAGCTTCACAGGCGTTCGCCTTCTTCACAGGCTCCGGGCCTTTTCCAAAACGCAGCGACTTCACAGGTATTTGCCTTCTTCACAGGCACCGGGCCTTTTCCAAAACGCAGGTGCTTCACAGGCACAGGGCCTTTTCCAAAACGCAGCGGCTTCACAGGCATTCACCTTCTTCACAGGCACCGGGCCTTTTCCAAAACGCAGCGGCTTCACAGGCATTCACCTTCTTCACAGGCACCGGGCCTTTTCCAAAACGCAGCGGCTTCACTTAGGGGTAGAACCTCCGGAGATGCTGAATATTCCATGGGTTCTGGATGGGTATTCCCTCCGGAGTCTCCAAGTGCGCGGAGCCAGGCCTGGAAACATGAACAACCTTGAACGGGCCCTCCCACATGGGAGAGAGGTTGTGCAGCCCCTCCCTGGAGAGAGCCCTTCTAAGCATGAGATCCCCTACCTCAAGGGTCCTGGGGCGGATGTTGCGGCTGTGGTATCGTCGTAGCGCCTGTTGATACTATGCCGCTCGCAGTGCGGCTTCCCGACGGCGTTCCTCCCCCAGCACGAGATCCGTCTCCCACATGGCGTCCTGCTGAGCCTCGTCGAATGCCAGGACCCGTGCGGAGCGACGTCTGACCTCATGAGGGAGAACAGCCTCCGCTCCGTAGACGAGGAAGAACGGGGTCTCGCCAGTCGGCTTGGTTGCTATCGTGCGGATTGACCATAGCACGGACTGGAGCTCGTCGTGCCAGCCCCTGTCACAGGCCTCCAGCTTATTCTTGAAGGTCCTGGCCTTGAGGCCCCTCAGGACCTCCGCGTTGGCTCGTTCAGCCTGGCCATTGCTCCGGGGGTGTGCTACCGAAGCGTAGCATATCTGCGTTCCAAGTTTAGCACATTACGTTTTGAAGAGATTACTGGTGAATTGCGAACCGTTGTCAGTGATGATGCGGTTAGGCACCCCAAACCGGCTCATGAGGCCCTTGATGAACTTGACTGCCGAGCCTGCCGGGATTGTGTGGACAGCTTCCACCTCGGCCCACTTGGTGAACTTGTCCACGGTGACGTAGAGGTAGCGATAGCCCCCTGGTGCCCGAGGGAACGGGCCCAGAATGTCCAACCCCCAAACTACGAACGGCCAGGAGAGGGGTATGGTCTGCAGACCCCCCAAAGGCTGATGGATCTGTTTAGCATGAAATTGGCAGGCCTCGCAAGCCTTCACCAGCTCAACGGCGTCGCTCAGTGCTGTGGGCCAGTAGAACCCGCTGTGGAACGCCTTGCCGACGAGGGTTCGTGACGACGAGTGGTGCCCGCAGTCTCCGCTGTGTATGTCCGCCAGCAGTTCCTTTCCTTGCTCCCTAGAAATGCAATGTAGGGACACGTCCTTTGGCAGCTTCCAGTAGAGCTCGCCATCCTGGATGCAATAAGCCATGGCCTGCCGTGCCACACGCTCCGCCTCCTCCTCGTTCTCCGGCAGAATCCTTTGCATCAGGTAGTCCTTGAGCTCTGGGATCCAACATCCCTCCTGAGGCTCCAACACCAGGAGCAGGCATGCCCCTGATGCCGGGCCGCTGACCAGAGCTCCCGAGGCAGGTGGCTGAGGAGGCTCCTCCCTTGGCTGCGCCGCGCCTGATAGCGATGGCGCCGACGAAGGCTTGAGGAGCCGCTCCTCAAAGACGCCAGGTTCCTGCGGCAGCCACCTAGACGCCCTCTTGGCAATGTCGCCAGCCTCCTGATTGGTGCCGCGAGGCACATGCTGCAGCTCCAGCCCCCAAAACTGTTTCTCCATCCTGCGAACTTCAGCGAGGTAAGCTTCCATGTGCTCGTCCTTTGGCTCGTATATCTTGTTGGAGAAGTTGACGAGGAGCTATGAATCGCCCTTGATGGTGAGGCGCTTTACCCCTAAGGCGATTGCGGCTTTCAAGCTTGCTATTAGGCCTTCTTATTCTGCTATGTTGTTGGATACCTTCTCTCCGTGCTGGAAGCAGAATTGCATGGCGTAATAGAGTTTGTCCTGGGTAGGGGACACAAGCACTGTGCCAGCTCCTGCACCGTGTCGGGACAATGCCCCATTGAAGTACACGACCCAGCTGTCCGGTGCTTCACTTCCCGGGGAAAGTGATCGGTCTTCGCCTGCCTCGAGACCCGGCGCTTCTGCCCATTCTGCCACGAAATCTGCAAGTGCGGCTCCCTTGATAACTCTGGTCGTGTTGAATTCTAGCTGAAATGCCTGTAGCTCAATGTTCCATTCGGCTACCCTTCCAGCTGAGTTGGGGCTCCTAAGCACTCTTTCCAAGGGGTATGTTGAGACGACCTTGATGGGATGTCCTTGGAAGTAGTGGTGCAGCTTGCACGAGGCCACTAGTAGCGAAAGGAGGAGTTTTTGAGGCATGGGATACCGTGCCCTTGCGTCCCGTAGCACCGTGCTGACGAAGTACATGGGATGTTCGACGAGGTTGAGGGTGTTGGCGCTGCTTGCATCCTCCAGAGGTCGAGGCGTCTCTGGAGACGACGGAGCCCCCAGGGCTTGGTCACCAAAAGAGGCCTCTCCTGCTCCGGGTGCGTTCTCCTGCTGCGGCTGTTCCTTTCCGGCTATGGTTGCGGCCTTCGTGAGGCCCTCCTGGCTTTGCTTTGCTTCAGTTCGGACGGTCGATGCAGCCTTGGCACAGCGCTCCTCCCTGACTGCCACCAGGGCTGCGCTGGCGGAGTAGGGGGTGGCCGCAAGGTAGAGCACCAGGGGCTCCCGAGGACGCGGAGCTACCATCACTGGCGGACTGGTAAGGTACCTCTTGAGGTCTTGAAATGCCTTGTCGGCCTCTTTAGTCCATTCGAAGGGGCCCTTTTTCTTCATCAGCTTGAAGAAGGGCAGGGCTTATTCCCCCAGCTTGGAGATGAAGCGCCCCAACACAGTCACACGCCCGGTGAGCTTCTGCATTTCTCTGAGGGTCCTCGGCGGGCTCATATCTTCGACTGCATTGACCTTCTATGGGTTGGCCTCGATGCCCCTGTGGGATACGAGGAAACTCAGGAGCTTGCCCGAGGGGACTCCAAATACGCACTTCTCTGGGTTGAGCCGTAGGTCCACTTTGTTGAGGCTGGCAAAGGTTTCTTCCAGGTCCTGTATCAGGGTTCTTGCCTCACGAGACTTCACCACAATGTCATCAACGTAAGCTTCAGCGTTCCTCCCGAGCTGCCGGCCTAAGGCGATGTGCATTAGCCGCTGAAAGGTCGCGCCTACATTGCGCAGCCCAAATGGCATGCACGTATAGTAGTACACTCCACACGGGGTCAGGAAAGCCGTCTTCTCCACGTCTTCTACCACCATCTTGATCTGGTGATAGCCCGAGAAGGCATCCAGGAAGCACAATAGGTCACACTCTACGGTGGAGTCGACTATCTGGTCGATGCGGGGGAGCGGAAATGGATCCTACGGGCAGGCCTTGTTGAGGTTGGTGAAGTCGACGCACATGCGCTCTTTCCCCCCTTCTTTGGCATGACGACAGGATTAGCCAGCCAATCGGGGTAGCAGACCTCGCGGATAACCCCTGCCGCCTCTAGCTTCCGGGTCTCTTGAACGATGAAAGCATGTTTCTCAGTAGACTGCCGCCTTGCCTTCTGCTTCACGGGGCGTACATTGGGGCACACGTTGAGGTGATGCTCAATCACTTCCCTTGGGACCCCCGCTAACTGATCTGGTTCCCATGCGAACACCTTCTTGTTCACACGCAGGAACCTGATTAGGGCCTTCTCCTGCTCGGGCTTGAGGTTGGCCCCTATGGTGAAGGTGGCGCCAGTGGACCCGTCCTCGTCGAATGGTACCTACTTGGTTTCCGCCTTGTCTTGGGTGAACAGCTGCTTCTTTTTAGCTGGCGTAGCCCCCTTGGGCTCAAGGGCGTCGGTGCTAGTGGGCTGCGCCACCACGGCTGCCCTGAAAACAAGCCGGAGGACCTGCAGCGCATCCCTTGTGTCTCCTGACATGGTGAGGACTCCGCTGCTCCCGGGCATCTTCATGAGGTTGTATGCCGGGTGAGTTGTTGCCATGAACCGAGCCAAGGCCAGATAGCCCAGGATGGCGTTGTAGGGGAGGCCGATAGGGGCGATGTCGAAGTCGATCAGCTCCGTGCGGAAGTTGTCACAGGTGCCGAAGGTCACTGGGAGGCGGATCTGTCCCAAGGAGGCGGTGGAACCGGCTCCGACGCCCGAGAAAGGCCTGCTGGGTTGGAGCCGCTCCGGCGGCACGTGGAGTAGGCTGAAGGCCTCCACCGAGAGCACGTTGAGGCCGGCACCACCATCGATGAGGGTCTTGGTGACGGCTACCTGGCAGATGGTGGGGGTGCACAACATCGGGAGCACGCCCGAACCAATGGGGTTGAAGGGGTGGTCCTCCGAGTCGAAGGTTAGATCGGCCTCGGGCGCCACCCAGCCCGGGGGGCTTCTTGGCGCCTGGAGGCGGTGTTGATCCGGCAGGCGAACGGCTTGACGTGATGACTCGAGGGTGGTGCCTGGAAGCCACCCAGGAGAGCTGCGACGACGGGCGGCGCTGGTGCGGCGAAACGGGCAAGGAAGAGGTCGCGCAGCTCCTCCCAGGAGGTGACAGAGGTCGTCGGCAGGTGGAGGAGCCATGCGCGCGGGACGCCGGTGAGGGCCATGGGTAACCAGTTGGCCATCACCCGATCGTCACCCCCGGCTCCGAGGACGGCCTCCTCGTATGCCAGCAGGAAAATCATCGGGTCCGTCGCCCCGTCGTAGCGCAGCGACATCTCGGGCCTGAACTTGCACGGCCACTGCACTTGCCGCAAGGCGGGGGCCAAGGCCCGGAGCCCCTAGCCCTAGTGTCGGCATCCGTTGCTGGAACGGGCGACGCGTTGTCCGCCATGAGGGCGGGATGCGATGTCGGGGGAGAGCGGGTCGTCAGGAAGGAGGACTCCGGCGCACCCCTACCTGGCACGCCAAATGTCGGGTTTCGAGTTCCGGCAGACCCTTGAGGTTCGAATACTGGGGTGCGCGCGGAGATCTCTCCCCTACCGATCTACGTCCGATCCTCTCGTGCGAACTAAGATGAAAATGATGAACAACACAAGGGACACGATGTTTATACTGGTTCGGGCCACCGTGGTGGTGTAATACCCTACTCCAGTGTGTGGTGTGGTGGATTGCCTCTGGGGCTGATGATGGACAGTACAAGGGAAGAACAACCTCGCGAGAGGTGTTCTTGAGCTGGTGCGATGAACTGCTAGGGTGAGTTCAGTTGCCTCTCTCTCTCTGTTGGGGTTCTACCAGATCTCTCCAGGGGTCTCCCTCTACTCTGTGGTGGCTAGCTCTATTTATAGAGGCCCTGGGCCTCTCCCCAAATAATGAGCGGGAAGGGCGCCAACAATTGGCCATTTCGAAGGGGAACATCTAGTACAAGTTATCCTGACCAAAGGCGGTCTTCGGCTGCCAAAAGCACTGGCGATGACACTGTCTTGGGCTCCACGGTGACCTCCGTCCTGCCGTCCGGCTGGTCTTGGTCTCGTTGCACCGGAATGGTAACCTTTGCCTGATGCCTTGGCCTGTGCTTGCCCCCTTTGCACCAAAGGGGAAACAAGGACACTGCGCAGGCCAGCGCCCACCTGGCGCCCGCCTGGTCTCGATCGTCATGGCTTGCGTCACGGGTTCCTCACAAGGTACCCCTACCTTGATCTCTCTGCCTCCTCGCGAGCGTGCCTGATGAGGCTGCCTCCGAGGAAGCTTCCTGTCGTCCGCCCCGCGAGGCTTGGCCCCTCGCGAGGGTCTTTGAGCTTGAGTTGATCAAGATGGGCCGCACTGGGCCCCGCTTGAGCCACGCCGCAGGCCGCAGGCAGGCAAGTCTGGGGACCCCCGTTCCCAGAATGCTGACATATCCGAAGGCAAGATATTTGTTGCTAAGAATGGATCCTTTCTAGAGGAGGAGTTTCTCTCGAAAGAAGTGAGTGGGAGGAAAGTAGAACTTGATGAGGTAGTTGTACCTTCTCCCTTATTGGAAATTAGTTCATCACAGAAATCAGTTCCAGTCATTCCTACACCAATTACTGCGGAAGCTAATGATGATGATCATGAAACTTCTGATCAAGTTACTACCGAACCTTGTAGGTCAACCAAAGTAAGATCCGCACCAGAGTGGTACAGTAATCCTATTCTGGAAGTCATGTTACTTGACGATGACAAACCTACGAACTATGAGGAAGCGATGATGAGACCAGATTCCGCAAAATGGCTTGAGGCCATGAAATCTGAGATGGGATCCATGTATGAGAACAAAGTGTGGACTTTGGTTGACTTGCCCAATGAACGGCAAGCCATAGAGAATAAATAGATCTTCAAGAAGAAGAATGACGCTGACAGTAATATTACTGTTTACAAAGCCCGACTTGTTGCGAAAGGTTTTCGACAAGTTCAAGGAGTTGACTATGATGAGACCTTCTCACCCGTAGCGATGCTTAAGTCTGTCCGGATCATGTTTGCAATTGCCGCATTTTATGATTATGAAATTTGGCAAGTGGATGTCAAAATTGCATTCCTTAGTGGATATTGAGGGAGTCCTGGATTAGGGGGTGTTCGGGTAGCCGGACTATACCTTCAGCCGGACTCCTGGACTATGAAGATACAAGATTGAAGACTTCGTCCCATGTCCGGATGGGACTTTCCTTGGCGTGGAAGGCAAGCTTGGCGATGCGGATATTCAAGATCTCCTACCATTGTAACCGACTTTATGTAACCCTAACCCTATCCGGTGTCTATATAAACCGGAGGGTTGTAGTCCGTAGGCAATAAACTCCATACACAACAATCATACCATAGGCTAGCTTCTAGGGTTTAGCCTCCTTGATCTCATGGTAGATCTACTCTTGTACTACCCATATCATCAATATTAATCAAGCAGGAGTAGGGTATTACCTCCATCGTGAGGGCCCGAACCTGGGTAAAAAACATCTTGTCCCTTGTCTCATGTTACCATCCGGCCTTGACGCACAGTTCGGGACCCCCTACCCGAGATCCGCCGGTTTTGACACCGACATTGGTGCTTTCATTGAGAGTTCCTCTATGTCGTCGCCTTTAGGCCCGATGGCTCCTTTGATCATCAACGACGATACGGTCCAGGGTGAAACTTTTCTCCCCGGACAGATCTTCGTCTTCGGCGGCTTCGCTCTGCGGGCCAATTCACTCGGCCACCTGGAGCAGATCGAAAGCTATGCCCCTGGCCATCAGGTCAGGTTTGGAAGCCTAAACTACATGGCTGACATCCACGGGGACTTGATCTTCGACGGATTCGAGCCACAGCCAAGCGTGCCACATTATCTCGATGGGCATGATATAGCTCTGCCGCCGAACAGCGCCTTGGAGGCCGCATACGCATCGGTTTCGACCATTGATTCGGAGCATACTGCGCCAATCGAGGATCAGCGGTTAGACGCTGCCTCAGGGGCTGCGATCTCAGAGGCGATCGAGCCGAACTCCAGCCCCGCACTCCGCATGGCCCGTGACTCCGAGGATCCGGACTCCTCCCCGAACTCCGAACCCCCCGCGCCCCTGCCAATCGAATCCGATTGGGCGCCGATAATGGAGTTCACCGCCACAGACATCTTTCAGCATTCGCCTTTTGGCGACATCCTGAACTCTCTTAAGTCTCTCTCTTTATCAGGGGAGCCCTGGCCGGACTAGGGTCAGCGAGGGTGGGATACGGACGATAAGGAAATTCAAAGCCCACCCACCACCCACTTTGTAGCCACTGTCGACGATCTAACCGACATGCTTGACTTCAGCTCCGAAGACATCGACGGCATGGATGACGATGTAGGAGACGAATAGGAACCAGCACCTGTTGGGCGCTGGAAGGCCACCTCGTCATGTGACATATATATGGTGGATACTCCAAAAGATGGAGATGGCGATGGAACAGTGGGGGATGACGCCCCCAAGAAACAGCCGAAGCGCCGGCGTCAGCGGCGCCACTCTAAATCCCGCCAAAGCAAAAACGGTGATTCTGGCACGGGAGATAATACTACCCCTAATAACGCCGAAGAACACCCACCTCAGCAAGATTCGGCACAGGAAGATGGAGAAGCCAACCCTCATGAGAGAGCGGCAGACCGAGAGGTCAAGGATGATTACTATACGCCTCCCTCCGAAGACGAGGCAAGCCTCAATGACGACGAATTCGTCATACCATCAGACCCCGCCGAACAAGAGTGTTTTAAACGCAGGCTTTTAGCCACGGCAAGCAGCCTCAAGAAAAAGTAGCAACAGCTTAAAGCTGCCCAAGATTTGCTAGCTGAGAGATGGACTGAAGTCCTTACGGCCAAAGAGTATGAACTCGAACGCCCCTCCAAGAGTTACCCGAAGCGCAGGCCGCTACCCCGATCAGAGGAGGAAGCACCTACATCACTAGCGCATGGTATGGCAGACCGGCCACCTCGCGGCCGCGACAGAGAGGCCCCTCGGCCCTCCACCCAAGCCATGCCCCGACGCCGCTCAACTAAGGCACGGGAAAATGCGCCCGACCTACAAGACATACTGGAGGATAAGGCAAGACAAACAAGATCGATCTACGGATCGTGCATGCGCCCTACATCATGTGACAATGATCTTCACTCCCGATACAACAAATCCGGCCGGGCCGAACACAACAGACATAGCACTTCCGAGCTACGTCGTGATATAGCCCAGTACAGAGGCGCCGCACACCCGCTATGCCTCACGAATGAAGTAATGGATCATAAAATCCTAGAGGGTTTCAAACCCGTAAACATCGAATCATATGATGGCACAACAGACCCGGCGGTATGGATCGAGGATTATCTCCTTCACATCCACATGGCACGCAGCGATGATCTACACGCCATCAAATACCGCCCGCTCAAACTTAAAGGATCGGCCCGGCATTGGCTTAACAGCTTGCCAGCAGACTCAATCGGTTCTTGGGAGGACCTGGAAGCCGCATTCCTCGACAACTTCCAGGGCACTTACTTGCGACCGCCGGATGCCGACGACTTAAGCCACATAATTCAGCAGCCAGAGGAATCGGCCAGATAATTCTGGACACAGTTCCTAACAAAGAAAAACCAAATAGTCGACTGTCCGGACGCAGAGGCCCTAGCAGCCTTCAAGCATAACATCCGCGACGAGTGGCTTGCCCGGCACCTGGGACAGGAAAAGCTGAAATCCATGGCAGCCCTCACGACACTCATGACCCACTTTTGCGTGGGAGAAGACAGCTGGCTAGCTCGCAGTAACAACTTATCAAAGAACCCTGGTAATTCGGATACCAAGGACAAAAGTGGCAGGACACGTCGGAATAAGCAAAAACGCCGCGTTAACAGCGACAGCAATGAAGACACGGGAGTCAATGCCGGATTCAAAGGCTATAAATCCGGTTAGCGGAAAAAGCCATTCAAAAAGAATACTCAGGGCCCGTCCAGTTTGGACCGAATACTTGATCGCTTGTGCCAGATACATGGCACCCCTGAAAGGCCAGCCAATCACACTAACAGGGATTGTTGGGTGTTCAAGCAGGCAGGCAAGTTAAGGGCCAAAAACAGAGACAAGGGGCTGCACAGCGACGACGAGGAGCCCAAGCCGCCGAACAACAATGGACAGAAGGGCTTTCCCCCACAAGTGCGGACGGTGAACATGATATATGCAACCCACATTCCCAAGCGGGAGCGGAAGCGTGCGCCACGGGATGTATACGCGATAGAGCCAGTCGCCCCAAAGTTCAACCCATGGTCCTCATGCCCGATCACTTTTGATCGAAGGGACCATCCCACTAGCATCCGTCATGGCGGCTTCGCCGCATTGGTTCTCGACCCAATCATCGACGGATTTCATCTCACAAGAGTCCTCATGGACAGCGGCAGTAGCCTGAACCTGCTTTATCAGGATACAGTGCGGAAAATGGGCATAGATCCCTCAAGGATTAAGCCCACAAGAACGACCTTTAAAGGCGTTATACCAGGTGTAGAAGCCAACTATATAGGCTCAGTAACACTTGACGTGGTCTTCGGATCCCCGGACAATTTCCGAAGCGAAGAGTTAATCTTCGATATAGTCCCGTTTCGCAGTGGCTATCACGCCCTGCTCGGACGAACCGCATTTGCAAAGTTCAATGCGGTGCCGCACTATGCATATCTCAAGCTCAAGATGCCAGGCCCTCAAGGAGTAATTACGGTCAACGGAAACACCGAACGCTCCCTCCGTATGGAGGAGCATATGGCAGCTCTCGCAGCGGAGGTACGAAGTAGCCTTCTCAGGCAATTCTCCAGTCCGGCCATTAAAAAGCCAGACACTGCCAAGCGCGCCCGGAGTAACCCACAGCAGGACCGCCTGGCACACTCTGAGCAAGCATAGCAATGCAGCCCCAACCCCAGCTATCGCGACATAGCGAAACCAGTACCTCGCGTACATAACTATGCCCTTGAAATACCATGGGCACAGGGGAAGGGGCACAATAACGGCATGCCCAGAATACGGCTTAAAACGTACTAGGGGCTGCCGGATTCTCTTTTTAATTTTTTCTTACCTTCAGGACTCCATACTTCGGACGACCTGTTCGGCAATTCGACTGCCGCACAAACGATGCAAGATCCAGGGAGGCACACAAGCCATGCCGCACTATGGAACTCCCAGGTGGTCTCTGTTACGAGCGGTATACCTGTTTTAAATACAATTCCGCGGCCTGCCCCCGGTCAGGACATACTGAATAGTCCAATATCTTTTGCTTACAGCACTATTTGTATTGTTCGGCTTTGATAAATAGCCTTTATATAAACAATGCATAGCTTTTGTCTATTTTCTGCATTACTCTCTTTTATATATGTTCATTAATGACATGTTGCACCCGTACACTGTGGTACGGCAAGTACGCCAGGGGCTTCAGTACCCTTTAATATGGTGTGAGAAGTCCGTACACTTTCACAAGTGCGGCACCCCGAACTTATAGCACTATATGCATCGGCTCCGAATCATGATTTGGGTCAATAGTTGGGTTTGCCCGGCTCCTATGTTTTGGTGCCTTACGTTCCGCTATATCGGCTAAGGTAGCACTAGGAGAACCACTGCGATTGTGCCCCGGTTGAGCTGGGTTAAGCACCTCAGTGGAGAAAGCTAAAACTGACTGTCATGATGAGGCAAGAGACCGGTCGTTGTTCGAGAGGTTTTTTCGAGTCCCTAAAGACTTATGCCGCTTCGAGCGAGGAGCCGGATTTGTCCGGCCAAGGCGTGGATAGCGCCCCGAACTCGGGCTTCGCCGAAATTTAAAATTATAAAGTTCTATGGCTAAGTGAGAGTGTTCAAGCATTATAGTCCGATTGCCTGGTTCGTTGTGCTGAGTGCCTCCCTCGAAGGACCCAACTATGGGAAAAAGAGCGCTCAGGTTTATCCCGAACACCCCGGCACTAGTGGCATGGGGGCAGAAGCCGACGACTGGCCATCTCTCAATTTTTTGATAAACGGCCGCACAGAAAATAATATTATAATTCAACAAGCATTGCTTAAGTGCCTATGAACAAGTTTTCAGCGCACAGGATAAAAACGAGTGAGTTTATTCAAAAATTACATCCTTGGTACATTCATCCGCCACAAGGCGGGCACCCGCAAGAACATCCTTGTAATAGTTCTCGGGCTTGCGATGCTCCTTCCCCGGCGGCGACCCGTCCTTCACAAGCTTCTCACCGTCCAGCTTACCCCAGTGCATCTTTGCACGGGCAAGGGCCCGACGGGCACCTTCGATGCAGACGGAGCGCTTGATGACCTCGAGCCTTGGACAGGCCTCCACCAGCCGCCGCACCAGCCCGAAGTAGCTCCCAGGCAGGGCCTCTCCGGGCCACAGCCGAACTATGAAGCCCTTCATGGCCTGTTCGTCCGCCTTGTGGAGCTCGACCAGTTGTTTTAGCTGGTCGCTCAAGGGCACAGGGTGTCCGGCCTCAGCATACTAAGACCAGAACACCTTCTCCGTCGAGCTGCCCTCTTCAGCTCGGTAGAATGCGGCGGCATCAGATACGCTGCGGGGAAGATCTGCGAATGCCCCTAGAGAACTCCGGATTCGGGTAAGTAACAAGTAGTTTACTTTTATATTTCTGCTTTGCATATAGAATGCCTTACCCGCTGCTATCTTCTTAATCTCCTCCAACTCTTGGAGGGCCTTTTGGGCTTCGGCCTTGGCAGACTTGGCAATCTCAAGGGCCGCCACGAGCTCGGACGCTTGGTTCTTTGACTCAAGCTCCAAACTCTCATGTTTTTTCATGAGAGCCTGAAGCTCTTGCTGCACCTCGCCGACCTGAGCCCCAAGTTTCTCTCGCTCGGTGCGCTCCGTGGCCATTTTCTTTTCGGCCTCGGACAGCGCCTGCTTGAGGGTCGCCACCTCAGTCGTGGCCCCTATAATAAGTAGTGCAATCCTGTTATTTTTTGCAATCACGCCTCTCTATAGGCACTTTTTCTGTAAGGTATTTCCTACCTTCTTTTTCCTCGAGCTGCCGCTGGGCAAGGACGGGCTCTTGCTCGGTCCGCTTGAGGTCCTGTTTCAAGACACCCACCTCCGCAGTCAGTGCGGCGGTGGATAGCAGCAAAGCCTGCACACGCATATTGACTCTTTATTGTTAGACTCCTGCGAAATTTACTAGATCCTCTATTCGGCTTTTCTTTCCGAACGCCAAACAGAGCATCAGGGGCTACTATCTATGCGGTTATATTTTTACATATTTTTACTTACCTCGAAGCCCGTTAGGAGGCTAGCGCAAGCTTCACTCAGTCCGCTCTTGGCGGACTGAACCTTCTGGATCACCGTACTCATAATAGTATGGTGCTCCTCGTTGATGGAGGCGCCGTCAAGCACCTCGAGCAGATTGTCCGGCACCTCCGGTTGGACGGAGGCCGCCGACTTAGAAGGCTTGCTCCTCTTGGAAGGAGTTCGCCTACCGCGGTCCGGAACTGTTGAAGATTCCGGTGCGGTGTTCGGCACAAAGCCGGACTTGGAGCCCTGGGGGGTCTTGTCCCCTTTACTCCTGGGGTCCGGGAGGTCACCCTGTGGCTCCTCCAGGACCACCTCCTCCTGCCCCGGAGCTCGTTGCGACGCCACTTCGGCGTCGTCCGCAGTGCGGGGGGAGACAGTGGGCGGAACTGAGTTCACGTCCGATGAATCTAGGGAGCCGCTCGACGACTCATTGAGTTCGGCCCCGGGCGGGCTGCATAATTATGTTCAACATTAGGGAAAGTTGTGCAACAAAGGAACATCATGAGTTATTCTGATATCCGAACTTACGATTTCACCGGACGCTTGGCCCTGTTTGGCCACTCCTCTTTGCGCTCTTTGGCGTTGGGGGCGTAGTCCGACGGAGGGGTCTTCCTTTTCCTAGACCCCTCGGCCTCCCTCGTTGGGGCGGCCTTCCTCTTCTCTCCTCCCCCCGCTGGGGGGGGGAGAGGTTTCTTCTTCCTCCTCCTCGTCTTCATGGGGGGAGTGCGTCTCGGACTCGTCGCACGATGAGTCCGACACCACCATATGCCGGGAACTCTTTTGAGTCCCCGTGGCCTTCTTCTTCTTGGCCTTCTTCTCCGACACCACATAAGGTGCCGGAACCAGCAGCTTCGCTAGTAGAGCGGGGGCTGGGTCTTCGGGCAAGGGAGTCGGACAGTTAATCGATCTGGACTTTGCCCGCCAAGCCTGTCAAAGGTAAGGGAGCTTAGATCCCGCATAGAGTCAAACTATGAAAAAACTTAACATCCTGTAAAAGGTGAAAATAGCTTACCTCGCTAGCATGACGCTGCGAGCTGTATCCGCGGTCCTCGGAAGCGGATGTGGGAGCCTCGGCACCTTTGGTTAGCACCTTCCAAACATCTTCATACGTCGTGTCGAAGAGCCTGTTAAGGGTTTGGTGCTGCGCCGGGTTGAACTCCCACAGATTAAAGCCCCGTTGTTGACACAGGAGGATCCGGCGGACGAGCATAACCTGGACTACATTGACGAGCTTGATCGGCTTGCTCACCAGGGACTGGATGCATGTCTGCAGTCCGGTCACCTCTTTTTTGTCGCCCCATGACAGGCATGTCTCTTTCCAGGACATAAGCCGCGTGGGGGGTCCGGATCAGAACTTGGGGGTTGCGATCCATTTCGGATCGCGCGGCTCAGTGATGTAAAACCACCACGATTGCCACCCCTTCAGGGTCTCCACGAAGGAGCCCTCGAGCCATAGGACGTTGGCCATCTTGCCCGCCATGGCACCTCCGCATTCCGCCTGGCTGCCGCGCACCACCTTGGGCTTGACGTTGAAGGTCTTGAGCCAGAGGCCGAAATGGGGGCGGATGCGGAGGAAGGCCACGCACACGACGATAAACGCCGAGATGTTGAGGACGAAGTTCGGGGCCAGATCGTGGAAATCCAGGCCATAGTAAAACATGATCCTCCGGACAAATGGGTGGAGTGGAAAACCTAATCCGCAGAGGAAGTGGGGAAGGAATACTACCCTCTCATGGGGCCTTGGGGTGGGGAGAAGCTGCCCCTCCTCGGGAAGCCGGTGCGCGATGTCTTTGGACAAGTATCCGGCCTTCCTTAGCTTTTTGACATGGCCCTCCGTGTCGGAGGAGACCATCCACTTGCCTCCCGCTCCGGACATTGCTGGAGAAGGTTGAGGTGGGAAGTGCGGGCTTGGGCGCTGGAGCTCGAGTGCACAGGAGATGGATAGGAAAAAGAGGAAGAAGGCGTAGGTAAAAGGGTGGATCCTTATCCCCTTATATGGGCGGATGCGGTTGTGCGTCCCCACCAGCCTAGTAAAACTCGCTTGCCTCCCAAGCGCCATGATAAATGGCGCGGTTGGGTTACCCACGTCCGTATTGATGAGAATCCCGTAAAGGGGGTACACAATCTCTGCTTTGACAAGACGTGCCAAGGAAACCGCCTCGCAAAACATGCTGAGGTGGAAAAGTAAAAACGATTCGAGTAAAGGACTTGGCCGTAGTGTGATGACGGACTGCGGAATACGTCGGCAGATTTGATTTGTGTCAATATTATTCTCTCTATGGCAATATGTGGAAACTTATTTTGCAGAGCCGGACACTACTCTTGGTGTTTACAATCTTCTATGAAGGACTTGGAGGAGGAACCCGCCTTGCAATGCCGAAGACAATTTGCGTGCCGGACTCGTCGTCATTGAAGCCTGGTTCAGGGGCTACTGAGGGAGTCCTGGATTAGGGGGTGTTCGGGTAGCCGGACTATACCTTCAGCCCGACTCCTGGACTATGAAGATACAAGATTGAAGACTTCGTCCCGTGTCCGGATGGGACTTTCCTTGGCGTGGAAGGCAAGCTTGGCGATGCGGATATTCAAGATCTCCTACCATTGTAACCGACTTTATGTAACCCTAACCCTATCCGGTGTCTATATAAACTGGAGGGTTGTAGTCCATAGGCAATAAACTCCATACACAACAATCATACCATAGGCTAGCTTCTAGGGTTTAGCCTCCTTGATCTCGTGGTAGATCTACTCTTGTACTACCCATATCATCAATATTAATCAAGCAGGAGTAGGGTATTACCTCCATCGAGAGGGCCCGAACCTGGGTAAAAAACATCTTGTCCCTTGTCTCCTGTTACCATCCGGCCTTGACGCACAGTTCGGGACCCCCTACCCGAGATCCGTCGGTTTTGACACCGACGGATATCTTAAAGAAGAGTTGTATATGATGCAACCAGAAGGTTTTGTCGATCCAAAAGGTGCTAACAAAGTGTGTAAGCTCCAGCGATCCATTTATGGACTGGTGCAAGCATCTCAGAGTTGCAATATACGCTTTGATAGTGTGATCAAAGCATATGGTTTTATATAGACTTTTGGAGAAGCTTATATTTACAAGAAAGTAAGTGGGAGCTCTGTAGAATTTCTGATATTATATGTGGATGACATATTGTTGATCGAAAATGATATTGAATTTCTGAATAGCATAAAAGGATACTTGAATAAAAATTCAATGAAAGACCTCGGTGTAGCTGCTTATATATTGGGCATCAAGATCTATAGAGATAGATCAAGACGCTTAATTGGACTTTCACAAAGCAAATACCTTGATAAAGTTTTGAAGAAGTTCAAAATGGATCGAGCGAAGAAAGGGTTCTTGCCTATGTTACAAGGTGTGAAGTTGAGTCATACTCAATGCCCGACCACTGCAGAAGATAGAGAGAAAATGAAAGTCATTCCCTATGCCTCAGCCATAGGTTCTATCATGTATGCAATGTTGTATACCAGACCTGATGTGTGGCTTGCTATTAGTTTAGCAGGGAGGTACCAAAGTAATCCTGGAGTGGATCACTGAACAGCGGTCAAGAACATCCTGAAATACCTAAAAAGGACTAAGGATATGTTTCTCGTTTATGGAGGTGACAAAGAGCTCGTCGTAAACGGTTAAGTCGATGCAAGCTTTGACACTGATCCGGATGACTCTAAGTCACAAACCGGATACATGTTTTTATTGAATGGTGGAGCTATCAGTTGGTGCAGTTCTAAGCAGAGTGTCGTGGCGGGATCTACGTGTGAAGCGGAATACATAGCTGCTTCGGAAGCAGCAAATGAAGGAGTCTGGATGAAGGAGTTCATATCCGATCTAGGTGTAATATCTAGTGCATTGGGTCCAATGAAAATCTTTTGTGACAATATTGGTGCAATTGCCTTGGCAAAGGAATCTAGATTTCATAAGAGAACGAAGCACATCAAGAGATGCTTCAATTCCATCCGCGATCAAGTCAAGGAGGGATACATAGAGATTTGCAAGATACATACGGATCTGGATGTTGCAGACCCGTTGACTAAGCCTCTCTCACGAGCAAAACATGATCAGCACCAAGACTCCATGGGTGTTAGAATCATTACTGTGTAATCTAGATTATTGACTCTAGTGCAAGTGGGAGACTGAAGGAAATATGCCCTAGAGGCAATAATAAAGTTGTTATTCATATTTCCTTATATGATGGTAAATGTTTATTATTCATGCTAGAATTGTATTAACCAGAAACTTAGTACATGTGTGAATACATAGACAAATAGAGTGTCCCTAGTATGCCTCTACTTGACTAGCTCGTTAATCAAAGATGGTTAAGTTTCCTAGCCATAGACATGTGTTGTCATTTGATGAACGGGGTCACATCATTAGAGAATGATGTGATGGACTAAACCCATCCGTTAGCTTAGCACTATGATCGTTTAGTTTATTACTATTGCTTTCTTCATGACTTATACATGTTCCTATGACTATGAGATTATGCAACTCCCGAATACCGGAGGAACACCTTGTGTGCTATCAAACATCACAATGTAACTGGGTGATTATAAAGATGCTCTGTAGGTGTCTCCGATGGTGTTTGTTGAGTTGGCATAGATCGAGATTAGGATTTTGTCACTCCGATTGTCGGAGAGGTATCTCTGGGCCCTCTCAGTAATGCACATCACTATAAGCCTTGCAAGCAATGTGACTAATGAGTTAGTTGCAGGATGATGCATTACGGAACGAGTAAAGAGACTTAACGGTAATGCGATTGAACTAGGTATGATGATACCACGATCGAATCTCGGGCAAGTAAACATATCGATGACAAAGGGAAGAACATATGTTGTTGTGCGGTTTGACCGATAAAGATCTTCGTACAATATGTAGGAACCAATATGAGCATCCACGTTCCACTGTTGGTTATTGACCGGAGAAGTGTCTCGGTCATGTCTACATAGTTCTCGAACCTGTAGGGTCCGCACGCTTAACGTTCAATGACGATTGGTATTATGAGTTTATGTGATTTTATGTAAGGTTGTTCGGAGTCCCGGATGAGATCACAGACATGACAAGGAGTCTCGAAATGGTCGAGACATAAAGATTGATATATTGGACCATGTTGTTCAGACACCTGAAGTGTTCCGGAGAGTTTCGGATAAAACTGGAGTGCCAGAGGGTTACCGGACCCCCCCCCCCGGGAAGTTAATGGGCCACCATGGGCCTTAGAGGAGAGAGGGCCGGCCAGGAGGTGGAACCCCCCCAGTCCGAATTGGACAAGGGGAGGGGGCGGCGCCCCCCCCCTCCTTCCTTCTCTCCCCTTCCTCCTTCCTTCCCCTCCTTGTTGGACTAGGAAAGGGGGGAACCTACTCCTAGTAGGAGTAGGATTCCCCCTATTGGGGCGCGCCCCTTGAGGCCGGTTGGCCCCCTCCTTCCCTCCTTTATGTACGAGGGAGGGGGCACCCCATAGACACACAAGTTGATTTCTTAGCCGTGTGTGGTGCCCCCCTCCATAGTTTTCCACCTCAGTCATATTATCATAGTGCTTAGGACAAGCCCTGCGTCGGTAACTTCATCATCACCGTCAACACGCCGTCACGCTGATGAAACTCTCCCTCGGCCTCAGCTCGATCTAGAGTTCGAGGGACATCACCGAGCTGAACATGTGCAGATCGCTGAGGTGCCATGCGTTCGGTACTTGATCGGTTGGATTGCGAAGAAGTTTGATTACATCAACCGTGTTACTAAATGCTTCTGCTTTCGGTCTACAAGGGTACATATACACACTCTCCCCTCTCATTGCCATGCATCTCCTAGATAGATCTTGCGTGGTCTTAGGAAAAAAATTGAAATATTGTGTTCCCCAACAGCTGCTGCTGCTACCACAAAGTCTGGTCAGTCAAAGAAAGCTCCACCTAAGAGAGCTCCAATGTCAAAAGCCAGAGCCTCAACTCAGGAAACCATGGAGTTCACTCTTTAACCAAGATAATAAGAGGCTGCTGGAGGAAAGAAGAGGAAGGAGAGAGTCAGAAAGACTATTGCCAAAGTCATTGGCAAACCTTCCATGATGAGAGAATCTAATGAAGATGAGGAGAAGAGCCTGTTGCACCTCCTGCCAAGACCCAAAAGCTTATGGGGGATGCCATAAGGACTGGGGCTGCTCCATCTAAGCCTGTCGGATGTGGGGTTCCGGCTACCCTTAAGGTTCGAACACTGGGGTGCGCGCGAAGTCTCTCCCTCCTACCAATCTACGCTCTAGCTCGCTAGGATCTTGCGGACGAACTCGACGAACTCGCAACACAGAAAGACACAGGGTTTATACTGGTTCGGGCCACCGTTGTGGTGTAATACCCTACTCCAGTGTGGTGGTGGTGGATTGCCTCTTGGGCTGATGATGAACAGTACAAGGGAAGAACTGCCTCCTCAGGTTGAGGTGTTCTTGTGCGTATGAACTTGTAGTGCGGGGATTCGATCTCTCTGCCTCCCTCTCTATGGTGGTGGATTTTATAGAGGCCCTGGTCCTCTTCCCAAATATCGAGAGGGAAGGGAGCCAACAATGGCGGGCTAATTTGAAGGGGGACAGCTAGTACAAGCTATCCTGCCAAAAGTAGTCTTCGCCTGTGAAAGGCTCTGGTGATGACGCCGTCTTGGGCTCCACGATGACCTCCATCTTGCAGTCCTCCTGGTCTTGGTCTTGTTGCACCGAAATGGCAACCTTTGCCTGAGGCCTCGGTACTCCGCGGCTGGGCTTGCCTCCCTTGCACCAAAGAGGAAACAAGGACGATGTGCGCGCTGGCGCCCGCCCGGTGTCGATCGTCATGGCTTACGTCACGAGAGCCTCGTGAGGTTCACCTTGCCTTGATATCTCCGCTCCTCGCGAGCCTGTCTGACTAGGCCACTCCTAAGGAGGTCTTGACGTCGTCTGCCTCGCGAGGCTTGGCCCCTCGCGAGGGTCTTGGGTGCCTTGTTCGTGAAGGTGGGTGGTACGGCCTGCTGGCTTAGCCACGCCATGGGCCGCAGGCAGGCAAGTCTGGGGACCCCCATTCCCAGAACACCGACAGTAGCCCCCGGGCCCAAGGTGCGCATGGGATTGGCTTCGTGGCGAAGCCAAGGGTCAAGTTCGGAGCACTGTGGGACCCCAAAAGCATGCGGCCTCGGTTGATGCGTGGTGGTTGATTGGACGTGGGCGTCTCCGCTTCCCCACGCTGCCTTCGAATCCGCTTGGCTATGCAGCCCCTGCGGCCTACACAGTTATTCTTCCTTCGCCATGCCTGGCCCTTCCAATCTCCCTGCTTCCTCGATGCCCTGCTCCGCCTTCTCAATCTGACCAGTGTTCCGCCCGCTTCACTGCCATGGCGCCGAAACAAGCCGACAAGGGGAAGAAACCTCTCTCCTTGCCAACTGCGCCTCCATCCTTCGAGCCGGCGCTCAGCCGGCCTCAGGTGCTCAACGACGAGGCCATGGGCAAGGTGCGCCCCATGCTCGCCTCCAGCTTCAACGAGTGGGGAGAGACTCCGGCCTGGCCTGCGTCTCGCTCCAGCATGGCTCGGGCAGTCACCGAGGTCCCGATCTTCATTGATGCCCTCTGGGCTGGCCTACTTCCTCCCTTCTCCGCCTTCTTCAATGCGATGCTCGAGCACTATCAGATCCACACGCTCCATCTCGACCCTCAATCTGTGACCCTTCTTGCCGTCTTCGCTTTCGTGTGTGAGGCCATGGTGGGCATTACCCCCTCCGTAGCGCTCCTCCTCCACTTCTTCTCGCTGCATCTCACCGATGCTCGGCAGAGCTTGGGGTGTGTGGGCTTCCAGGCCGTGGCTATGACGGCAGGCATGGGGATCGACTTCGAGCTCCCTGCATCCGCGAATGAGTTCCGCACGCGATGGGTGTTTGTTGACGCCGGCGTGCTCAACCCTCTGCTCCAAGCTCCGGTGGGGCCTGCCATTTCAAACTCCGGCTGGGGTCACCAGAGGCTCGCGAGCCCTTGCCTCGCCCCCGTATGGGCCAGGCTGCGGTGGTTGAAGGACCTTGGCGTGATTGCGCCCATGGTGGTGAGGGAGTTTGTCAAGCGTCGAGTTGCTCCGCTTCAGCGCCATTCTCGCCCGATGTGGGCCTTGATCAGAGGACAGGACAACATGAGGTTTCAGGAGGAGGGGCTTCCTCTCGCCGCATGGCAAACAGTGCTCACGGTCCTATCCGGTGTCCCTCTGCCGGACGAGATACCTAGGAAAAGCTGCATGGTGTACCGCTGCGAGAACAAGGTTACCTTTGCCGTGAACATGCCTTCCTTTGATGAGCGGGGGTTGCGCCCAATTGGCTTGGTGGCCCCCCGCGAGAATCCCGTCATCGTGGTCCCCATCTTCGCCGTCAGTTCCAAGCTCGCCCCAGGTGACAGTGCAGGGGAGCGAGCTGCGACGGGGGCCGGCTGCTCAAGTGCCGAGGAGCACATGCCGAGCAGTGATCCAGGGGCGTCGTCCTCGGGAGCTTGCGACGCCCCTCCTGAGGCGTCGGTTGCTGATGAGGTGCGGCATGTGGCTCCCGAGGCCAAGGCTCCAGGAGCCTCGGGAGGTCGCAGTGAGAGAGAGCCGGTTGTTCGCCGCAACTGGGATCCCCTGAAGCCATCCCTCTTGGTTCTTCTTTGGCTCCACCGCGCTCCTGCCATCACGTCCAACGCTTCGGTCACCTTTGTGTGGATTTCGAGGAGCTCCGCAAGAGGAAGGGATACCCCAGCAGCGGCAACATCTTTGGGCCGTTGAAGCGACGGAGGTACATCGCTATCGACAAGTAAGTACCTTATCTTGGTGATCTTCTATGTGCCGCCTTCCTTTCCTGACGATTGTCCCCTCAGGTCCCCTTCTGCTAAGGCCGCGAAATCTCCAGAGGAATGATGACCCACAAGTATAGGGGGTCTATCGTAGTCCTTTTGCTAAGTAAGAGTGTCGAACCGAACGAGGAGCAGAAGGAAATGATAAGTGGTTTCCAGCAAGGTATTCTCTGCAAGTACTGAAATAAGTGGTAACAGATAGTTTTGTGATAAGATAATTTGTAACGAGCAACAAGTAACAAAAGTAAATAAGGTGCAACAATGTGGCCCAATCCTTTTTGTAGCAAAGGAAAAGCCTGGACAAACTCTTATATGATGTAAAGCGCTCCCGAGGACACATGCGAATATCGTCAAGCTAGGTTTCATCACGTTCATATGATTCGCGTTCGGTACTTTGATAATTTAGTATGTGGGTGGACCGGTGCTTGGGTACTGCCCTTACTTGGACAAGCATCCCACTTATGATTAACCTCTATTGCAAGCATCCGCAACTACAACAAAAGTATTAAGGTAAACCTAACCATAGCATGAAACATATGGATCCAAATCAGCCCCTTACGAAGCAACGCACAAACTAGGGTTTAAGCTTCTGTCACTCTAGCAACCCATCATCTACTTATTACTTCCCAATGCCATCCTCTAGGCCCAAATAATGATGAAGTGTCATGTAGTCGACGTTCACATAACACCACTAGAGGAGAGACAACATACATCTCATCAAAATATCGAACGAATACCAAATTCACATGACTACTAATAGCAAGACTTCTCCCATGTCCTCAGGAACAAAAGTAACTACTCACAAAGTATAAACATGTTCATAATCAGAGGGGTATTAATATGCATATAGGATCTGAACATATGATCTTCCACCAATTAAACCAACTAGCATCAACTACAATGAGTAATTAACACTACTAGCAACCTACTAGCACCAATCCCGGACTTGGAGACAAGAATTGGATACAATAGATGAACTAGGGTTTTGAGATGAGATGGTGCTGATGAAGATATTGATGGAGATTGCCCTCTCCCGATGAGAGGAGCGTTGGTGATGACGATGGCGATGGTTTCCCCCTCCGGGAGGGAAGTTTCCCCGGCAGAACAGCTCCGCCAGAGCCCTAGATTGGTTCCGCCAAGGTTCCGCCTCGTGGCGGCGGAGTTTCGTCGGAAAAGATGGCTTATGATTTTTTTTCCATCGAAAGACTCCATATAGCAGAAGATGGCCACCGGAGGGCCACCAGGGGGCCCACGAGGTAGGGGGGCGCGCCCAGGGGGGTAGGGCGCGCCCCCACCCTCGTGGGCAAGGTGTGGCCCCCTGGTGACGTTCTTGCTCTCAGTATTTTTTATATATTTGGAAAACATCTTCCGTGAAGTTTCAGGACTTTTGGAGCTGTGCAAAATAGGTCTCTAATATTTGCTCCTTTTCCAGCCCAGAATTCCAATTGCCGGCATTCTCCCTCTTTATGTAAACCTTGTAAAATAAGAGAGAATAGGCATAAGTATTGTGACATAATGTGTAATAACAACCCATAAACAATAAATATCGATAAAAAAGCATTATGCAAAATGGACGTATCAACTCCCCCAAGCTTAGACCTCGCTTGTCCTCAAGCGAAAAGCCAAAATCAAAAAATATGTCCACATATTTAGAGATAAAGGTGTTGATAAAAAATAAAATACGGACATGAGGGCATCATGATCATTCTTAGAACAGCAACTCATATAATTCTTTGTCATATAATCTCTAATGCTAGAGTAATAATTTAATCACAATATCAAGTATCAATCGTAAACTTCATTGAAAACTAACAGACTACAATCTCAGTCATTGAAGCAATTGCAATTTATCATAACATAGGAAAGAGTCAATGTATAAGAGCTTTTCAGCAAGTCCACATACTCAACTATCATATTGTAACACCCACGATGCGGCTATATCTCCCACGTGTCGGAGCACGACTTAGAGGCATAACCGCATTGTAGGCATGTCGCAAGAGGGGTAATCTTTACATATCCCATGTACTGAATAAGAAAGAGGTACAGAGTTGGCTTATAATCGCCACTTCACACACTACATAAGAATGGCATTACATCATCCAGATACAAACAAGGTCCGACTACGGAACCAAATAAAGAAAGACAACCCCTAATGCACAAGATCCCCTATCGCCCCGACTGGGCTCCACTACTAATCAACTGAAACGAAACAACACAATGAACAAGATCTTCATCGAGCTCCTCCTTGAGCTCGGTTGCGTCACCTGCACGGTCATCATCGGCACCTGCAACTGGTTTTGGAAGTAATTTGTGAGTCACGGGGACTCAATAATCTCACACCCTCGCGATCAAGACTATTTAAGCTTATGGGTAGGCAAAGGTAGTGAGGTGGAGCTGCAGCAAGCACTAGCATATATGGTGGCTAACTTACGCAAATGAGAGCGAGAAGAGTAGCAAAGCACGGTCGTGAAGTAGAAATGATCAAGAAGTGATCCTGAAACTACTTACGTCCAAGACTAACACAAGAACCATGTTCGCTTCCCGGACTCCGCCGAGAAGAGACCATCACGGCTACACACGCGGTTGATGCATTTTTAATTAAGTTAAGTGTCAAGTTCTCTACAACCGGACATTAACAAATTACCATCTGCCCGTAACCGCGGGCATGACTTTCAAAAGTTCAAATACCCTGCAGGGTGTCCCAACTTAGCCAATCACAAGCTCTCACGGTCAACGAAGGATATTCCTTCTCCTAGGATGACCCGATCAGACTCGGAATCCCGGTTACAAGACATTTCGACAATGATAAAACAAGACCAGGAAAGCCGCCCGAATGATCCGACAAATCCTGATAGGAGCTACACATATCTCGTTCTTAGGGCACACCGGATGAGCAAGAGGTCGGGTTGGCATAGACCCTGGTTGCCCAGGGGGCGTCGGACATCGCTCAGGTTGGACCAACACTTAGAGAAGCACTGGCCCGGGGGGTTAAAATAAAGATGACCCTTGAGTCTGCAGAACCCAAGGGAAAAAGGCTAGGTGGCAAATGGTAAACCAACGTTGGGCCTTGCTGGAGGAGTTTTATTCAAGGCGAACTGTCAAGGGGTTCCCATTATAACCCAACCGTGTAAGGAACGCAAAATCAAGGAACATAACACCGGTATGACGGAAACTAGGGCGGCAAGAGTGGAACAAAACACCAGGCATAAGGCCGAGCCTTCCACCCTTTACCAAGTATATAGGTGCATTAATGTAAACAAGATGTAATAGTAATGATAACCCAACAATATCCATGTTCCAACATGGAACAAACTCCATCTTCACCTGCAACTAACAACGCTATAAGAGGGGCTGAGCAAAGCGGTAACATAGCCAAACAACGGGTTGCTAGGACAAGGTGGGTTAGAGGCTTGACAAGGCAATACGGGAGGCATGATATAGCAAGTGGTAGGTATCGCAGCATAGCAAAAGAGCGAGCAACTAGCAAGCAAAGATAGAAGTGATTTCGAGGGTATGGTCATCTTGCCTAAAATCCCGCAAGGAAGAAGAACGAGTCCAAGAGGAAGTCAAACGGACGTACTCGAACAGATCCTCACAACTCCGGAATGGAACCGAAGCTAACGAGGAAAACAACCCGGAAAGAAGCAAACAACATAGTAAACAACCATCACATAACATGGCATGATGCGCAAACAATTATGATGCATGTCCGGTTGAAAGAGGCATGGCATGGCAAAGTGCACAACCAACACTACAAGTTAAGTGTAGCTCAATATGCAATGCGGGACACCACATCAATTATTTAGTTCTCTCTCGTTTAGGTACCCAACAATATTAAATGTTGTTAAACATGGCAAGAGAGTGAAACATAACAAAACTATACCATCTAACAATTTAAATGGGGCCGGATATAACAAACAACAAATCCGGTAAAACCCCATATGCATTTAGCAATTCAAAGCAACAACAATTTAAACATTCTTGAAGTTGTAATCATGATGCGGATGACATTTGCAAGTTTTATGCAATTTTTTTAAGTTGACATGAGCGTGATGAGAGCATTTGTCACCGTGGTAGAAAGAAAGGGGTGCCACGGCGACGAAACGGAAATGATGCCGCGGCAACAATCCGATGATCCGGTAGCTCACGGGGATACCGGTGCAAAAGGAAGTGGGTGCGAGTGTGTCATGCAATAAGATGGGGTGCTCCCGGTAACCGGGTGTCCCACGAGACGACGGTATGGCAACGGGGAACACGCAAAGAACAACTCGGACACGGTGCAACCACGAGCATCTCATACGTCACACAACATTCATTCACGGACGTTGTCTCGGGGTTATACCTTTGAAGCATGCAATTCCGGAGCGGAACGAGTTCGTAGTGGAAGTAGGCATTCTCGCGACGGTGGTAGTGGAAGTAGTCGTTCACGGGTCGAAGAGGAAATGGTCATTCATGTTCGGGAAGCGGTAGAGGTCCGGGTCTTCGGCAACGGTCGTCGTTCGCGCTCCGAGGTCGTCGGTAGAGGTTCTTGCAATCTCGGCTAAGGTAGTGGAACACGTTTTCGTAGACGTTCGGGGTCGTGGGTAGTTGAGCACAGTCATTGTTGGACTTGACGGATCCGATGCCTCCGGGCGTAGCGGTACATGTTCGTTTTCGGAGAGGTACTTGGCGTACTTTGTCACGTAGTGTAGTCGCACTTGACGTATCCGAGGGATACACTTAAGTCGTCGTGGGAACTTGATGAAACCGAGGTCTTCGGGGTCGACGGTAGTTGTACGTTTCATAGTGGAACTTGACGGATCCGAGGACTCCGGCGTAGTGGTACTTGGTGTCTCATCGTGTAGTCATTTGTCGTAGTCGGACTTGACAAAATGCACACCGGCGATAGTCGTGATACTTGGCAGCAGAAAACACACATCATGGGTACTCGAACTTGGCGTAGGTACGTTCTTCGGAGATGGCCTTGGAGCTTGTCAGCGTGGCTGCGGGCTACTGTAGACGAAGCAGGAGAGCGGTTTGGACCTGGCGCAACACCGTCTGCGGTCAACGCACAGGGGCGGGACGACGTGCACGAGCAAGACGAGCACTCCGATCGATGCAGGGGAGCTGCGGGCGGCGAACTTGGTGCGAAGGTGACCCCTGGTGGCACGCGCATGGCGGGGACGAGAGGATCCGACCCAACGCGACCGGATCTGGCGACCTCCGGTGACGAACGTAGCAGGGTGGCGACGTGAGGCTTGACAGCGTGGACTTGAAGCGAGGAGGAGGCCACGACAGGAGGTCGGCGACGTGGACTTGGGGGCGTCGGCAACGCTTGGCGCGATGCAGGGCTCCGGCGGCACGGTCAACAAGCAAGAGAGGCGGGGTTGAGGACGACGGGTCCGGGCGGCGAGGAGGCGCGGCCATGGAGACTGGGCGCGTCGCGTGGGACTTGGGGCACCGGAGGACGATATCTGCGGGCGCAGGGCCTCGCTACACCCCCTGGCGAAGCAAGGACGAAGGAG
The DNA here is from genome assembly GCF_002162155.2 of Triticum dicoccoides. NCBI lineage: Eukaryota > Viridiplantae > Streptophyta > Magnoliopsida > Poales > Poaceae > Triticum > Triticum dicoccoides. The sequence goes on from NC_041384.1 coordinate 452,083,747, forward strand.
GGAATCCAGGGAGGGGCGCTGCGAGCGAGAGAGGGTTCAGGCGCGAGGATGTCTCGGGCGCGGGCGCGAGGGGATCGGGCCGAAGCCCTCCCTGGCGCTGGTAGTGCGCGTTTGTTGGCGGCGCTGGAGGAAGAACGAGGGGAGGAGATGGGACCTAGGGTTAGGGGCCCGTGGGCTGGGCCTTAGAAGGCCACAGGAGTCCTTGGGCCAGGGAGGGAAAAGAATGGGCCGGCCTGGGGGCTGAGGGGAGCAGGGGAACAGATTTGTGCTGCTCTCTCTCCCTCCAAATTCATTCCTCTTTTAATTTTTTAGAAAAGGAAAAACTTAGAGGAAAAAATAATGGAAGGGTAGGAGTGGAATTCCCACACATGACATATTTTCCTCGATATAGGAAAATATAGAGGATTTAATGAAAAAAGGTCAGAGAGAGTTTAGAATATACAAATTCAAATAAGTTTGAATAACACTGAAATTATTTGAATTTGGAAGCAATTTAAATGAAGACCAAAAGAGATGAGATAAGGACTCTAGAATCTGGAAACGGAAGAGATTTAAAATGCAAGTTCGTTTGGGTTGATTCCATATGAATGGAATATTTATTATAGCTCCCTAATAATAATGGGAGTATACATTATAAAGAGAATCACCATGTGAATTCCCTCAGTTTAAATGGACCAAAGATCTATGCCATTTATTTAGTTGAGTTGAGACGCAAAGGTTAATGACATGATGGCATGATGACATGATGGCATGATGACATGATGCAAAGATGAATGCAATCAAACCAACAACTCACACGACGAAAACTTGGAAAACATGGAAGGCGTCTGAAGCTCCGGTCTTGGGGCGTCACAACACTCCACCACTGTAACACCCCGGATGTAATTTACCTTATATGTATCTCAACTCTTGCCGTTTCCGGTGCTAAGTTATTTTATTTCCTCGGGTTCGGGTTTTTGTCTCCGTGTGTTGTTGCCTTGTCATGCATCTCATATCATGTCATCATGTGCATTGCATTTGCATACGTGTTCGTCTCTTGCATCCGAGCATTTTCCCCGTTGTCCGTTTTGCATTCCGGCGCTCCTATCTCCTCCGGTGCCCCTTTCTACCTCTTTTCGTGTGTGGGGGTTAAACATTTCCGGATTGGACCGATACCTGTCATGCGGCCTTGGTTTACTACCGGTAGACGGCTGCCAAGTTTCGTGCCATTTGGACTTCGTTTGATACTCCAACGGTTAACCGAGGGACCGAGAAGGCCTCGTTTGTGTTGCAGCCCAACACCCTTCCAATTTGGCCCAAAAACCCACCTAAACCCTCTCCATCACCTAGAGCGTTCGATCACGATCGCGTGGCCGAAAACCGCACTCCATTTGGAGCCTCCTAGCTCCTCCTACCTATATAAAGATCTCTCCCTCAAAAATTCCGGATCCAAAACCACCCTAACCTAGCTCCCCACCTCTTCAGCGCGCCAGACGTTGTCCGCCGGTGCCAGACACATTACCGTGCCCTACCGCAGCGCGCCACGTGGCGGGCGCACCCACATCACCGTGGCCGGCCCGCCTGGGCCCGAGAGAAGCCCTCCCGGCCCGGCTCCTCCCTCGCGCCGCCCGCGCCTCCACTCTGCCCTGCGCCGCCCGGGAGCCTCGCC
>NC_041384.1:452085787-452154373 GCF_002162155.2 Triticum dicoccoides
GAACGTCGCTGACGCCGTCCCGCCCAACTCCGGCGAGGATCCGGCGCCCCCGGCCCCTCTTGCCTCGGATCCGTTCAACTCCGGCGGAGCTCCGGCCGCTACAGCGACTTCCGGCCGTCCTCGGGCCGCGTGCACGCCAGATCGGATCTGAGATCGCCGCTACAGTAAACCCTAGTCGGGGTTGACTTTTCCCTCTACTTTCAATATTTTTATGCAACTTTGGCATGCTATAACTCCGCATCCGTAGCTCCGATTTGCGCTGGTAGCATATCAAAATGTTCGTCTCGGAGAGTACATCATTTGATCTCATTGCATCATTTTCATTTGAGCTCATCTTGATGCCCGAAATGCTGTTGGAAGAGGGCTATGTGATAAAATTGTCAGATGTGTTTCATCAAATAGATATTTGTCATTTTTGCCATGATTAATGTGTACATGATATGCTCCTGAGCTCTACATGAGTTTTGTTATATGCCATGCCATCTTTACAGAGGTGCTTACCATGTATTTTTGTGATATGTGTGGTGACTAGCACAAGCTTGCAAAGTAGTGCAATCGGTAATACTGATTTCAGGGACTTAGAATTTCTCTCAAGTCCTTGTCCTGATTTTGTCATTATGCCATATGTTCATGTTGTTTCCTAGTGATCCGTGCCTCTTTTGAGGATGATCAGTAAGTATGATTTGTTAACATTGTGGTGCTCTATCCATCCATGTCTTTGTTTGCATTTATGGAGCACCCTAGCTTGAGTGAATCGAGCTCTACTTTTGATATTTCGTGAATCCTGGCAGATTGTTGACTTGTTAGGGATTTTGCCGAGGATGTTGCTATTGATCCGTGCATGCTATGTTGTTGTTCTTGCCATGTCTAGATTCTATGCCATGTATTCTTGATGGGTGTATGCTTAGTTTGTCATGACATGCTCTGTAGTGAGTGCATCGAGCTCGTAAACATGCCTACTCGTTAACAGATTTGCATGCTCCAGTTTTTCTCTAAGTCTGTAATCTGATTATGTTTTTTCCATGTTCACATGCTTGCAATTGAATTTTATGATCCCTTTTGGCTCAAGGTCACTAAGGGACTTTTGTTAAGTGCTTTGAGTAGCTTCATGCCATGCCTTGCTTTGCCATGTTAAGTTCCTGTAGCATGTAGTTTTCATGCTCTAAGTGTGCTACCTGATATTAAATTTCAGACTTGTGTTAATTTCACTAAGTCTGAAACCTGTTATCGTTTGCATTTTTGCCATGCTTGTTTGAACCTGTTAATGGATGAATTAGCCGTAGCTCAGTGTTCATCTTTTGTCAAGCATCATGAGTGGATCCCTGCCATGTATTTTGTTGTCATATTTGAGTGATGTAGCATAATTATCTTGATGCATTTAGATGGCTACTTGCTGATTATCGTAGACCGGTGCCATATTTGTTTTGCTTGCCATTTCCAAACCGTGCATCCGATTCCGGTGATCTTTATATCGATTTCAACCGAAATCATCTCACCTTTCCAGTGGTACTCTTGGATTTCCAAGTTGAGGCCAGGTTTAATCATTCCTTGTCAAATCTTGCATATGCATCACATATCGCATCCCGCATAGCATACCATGTTCGCATCATGTTGTTTGAGCATTGCACGTGGTTGATTTTGTTCCTTTTGCTTGTTTGTCTTGTTTGTGTAGAGCCGGGAGACGAGTTCGCTAATGAGGAGCCCGTTGAGTTTGCTTACGAGGATCAAGTCAACTCTGACAACTTTGCAGGCAAGATGATAATACCCTCAAAATCACTTCTATCTTTGCTTGCTAGATGCTCGTTCTTTGCTATGCCTATGCTATGATGCCTACCACTTGCTTATCATGCCTCCCAAATTGCCATGTCAAACCTCTAACCCACCATGTCCTATCAAACCGTTGATTGGCTATGTTACCGCTTTGCTCAGCCCCTCTTATAGCGTTGCTAGTTGCAGGTGAAGATTGGAGATCGTTCCTTGTTGGAACATTGTTTATTATTGGGATATCACCATATTATCTTGTTTATCTTAATGCACCTATATACTTGGTAAAGGGTGAAAGGCTCGATCTTTTGCCTAGTGTTTTGTTCCATTCTTGCCGCCCTAGTTTCCGTCATATCGGTGTTATGTTCCCGGATTTTGCGTACCTTACGCGGTTGGGTTATAATGGGAACCCCTTGACAGATCGCCTTGAATAAAACTCTTCCAGCAATGCCCAACTTTGGTTTTACCATTTGCCACCTAGCCTCTTTTTCCCTTGGGTTCCGCGGACTCAAGGGTCATCTTTATTTAAACCCCCAGGCCAGTGCTCCTCTGATTGTTGGTCCAACCTGTCAGCTGCCGGTGGCCACCAGGGGCAACTATGGGCTGGCCTACCGGAACCTTGGACAATCCGGTGTGCCCTGAGAACGAGATATGTGCAGCTCCTATCGGGATTTGTCGGCACATTCGGGCGGTGCTGCTGGTTTAGTTTTACCATTGTCGAGGATGTCTTGTAAAACCGGGATGCCGAGTCTGATCGGAATGTCTCGGGAGAAGGAATATCCTTCGTTGACCGTGAGAGCTTGTGATGGGCTAAGTTGGGACACCCCTGCAGGGATTTGAATTTTTGAAATCCGTGCCCGCGGTTATGGGCAGATGGGAATTTGTTAATGGCCGGTTGTAGATAACATGAAACTTAACTTAATTAAAATGAATCAACCGTGTGTGTAACCGTGATGGTCTCTTCTCGGCGGAGTCCGGGAAGTGAACACGGTGTTGGAGTAATGCTTGACGTAGGTTGTTCTAGGGTCACTTCTTGATCATAGTTCTTCGTTCGTGCCTTGCTTTCTCTTCTCGCTCTCTTTTGCGAACAGGTTAGCCACCATATATGCTAGTCGCTTGCTGCAGCTCCACATTTTACCTTGCCTTACCTATAAGCTTAAATAGTCTTGATCGCGAGGGTGCGAGATTGCTGAGTCCCCATGACTCACAGATTACTTCCAAACCAGATGCAGGGATCGATGATACAGTTCCAGATGATGCGCTTGAGCTCAAGTGGGAGTTCGATGAAGACTCCCGTCGTTACTATGTGTCTTTCCCAGATGATCAGTAGTGGTGCCCAGTTGGGGCGATCGGGGACCGTGTCGCATGTTGGGGTTGATCCTTTATTTTGGTACCATAGTCTGACCATGAGTGTATTGGATGATTGTAATGTTATTCATGTATTTGTGTGACGTGGCGAGTGTAAGCCAACTATGTACCTTTACCCCCTTTATCTATTTACATGGGTTGTTGTGAAGATTACCTTACTTGCGACATTGCTTTCAATGCGGTTATGCCTCTAAGTCGTGCTTCGACACGTAGGAGATATAGCCGCATCGAGGGCGTTACAACCACTACGAGAGGATCTCGTCCCGAGATCTAGGATGGCACCGGAGAGAAGCGGAAGAGGAAGATAAGAGGTAAAACTAAGTTGCTTCTTTGACAAATAAGTGAAACCAAAGAACCTTGCGAGGTTAAACAAATTGAAAGAAAGAAAACAACAAAGATGAACAAAGTCGAAAACACTCCGGTTAAAACAAGATAGAGAAGGAAAAGAATGATATAATTTGGACAGCACTCCGACTGAGAAGGGAGGCAAAACTTAACAGAATGGGAATAACTTGAAAATAGGGGATGACACTCTGGTTGAATGGATAAGCAAAGGAAAGAACATGATCTTGACAAAACAAGATGATGGGTCGAAGATAGCAACATCACAATGCCTCCAGAACAAATGTAAGAATTGAATGAAATGAACAGAGGGAAACAAGATCTTGAGAGAGCACGCTTACAACAAATGCTAGAAAGGAGTTGTTGGATTATCAACAATGAAAGGATAAGCTTGATGTGGGCTTATGGAAGACATCTGAAAATTATGAGGTGAAATTCTGCCACTAACGAAAACAACAACTTGGATTTTATATGAGCAAGGAGACGAGAAGCTTATTTCACCGGGAGGATAAATGAAGAACTTGGGTCATTTATAAGCACCATAAATAGTGACAATCCTTATGGAAGGCTTTAGGTGAAATATAACCCAAGATAACTCCAACAAAGAGATTGGTGGATTACCAATATCTCAATCTTGACAACATGGAAATCATGAAACACAAACTCAAATTGTCAAGAGTGACATAACACCATCTCAAAAGATAAGGTAGAAAGAATTGCACTTTGAAATGCAAGATGAAGAATACTTGAGCTCCTCTGAAAAGAATCTTGATGAACACTTCAAGAAGGAATTAAATCCTTTATGAAATATCATGTAGAACCTCCATGAAGAACTCCGGTAACAAAAGGATGATCAAACGAAAGGAAAGAGAAGTTGAAAACACAAGGTGAAGCCTTGCGATGATTTAGATGGAGCTTCGCGACGAGATAATTGAGAGAGCTTGGAACTCCGGGAAAAGAAAAAATGAATCAATTGAAACCGATAATTTGATGAGCCTCCGGAATAAGGAATTAAATAACTTGGATGAAACAAGAATAAGAATTACGTTATGTGTATCCTTCACCAATTAAATTGATGACCCACATTGGATTTGGCATGCTACTTATTCTCGTCGAAAGGATTAAGATAGATATAGCATCAAACTTAGGAAGGTCTTCAATGAACCACCGGTAGGATTGAAACGACGAATGAATTGATATGAAAACGAAGGAAGAAGAATCTTGAATAGCCACCGTAAGAATTGAACATGAAAATAGCAAAAGCACAAATCACCGGAAGGAATTGGAAAACGAATGATGATACTTGAGGGGATTTAGATACAAGTGAACAAAGAGATCGTGAACTGATTAGATAATACTTGAATGATGCAGCGGTAATATTTGGAGAACGAGAGCTGAAAGCTGGAATGAATAATTATGAGATGATGGGGTCCGGAGAATCAAACTGAAAAGAATCTTGAATTGGTCTGGATTGGTGAAAAGAATTGTCACAATTGAAAACAAATATGAGAGGATGGCAACAAGCTAGAATCACGCATCTCTGAGAGAACGAATAAGATATGGAGGAAAAACTCTTCTTCGGTCTTCAAAATCCGAGAATGACGAGAAGAAACACCGTCATGAATTGTTGAGGCACTCCGGAATGAATAATGGAAAGTTTGAACCAACGGCGAAAATAATTTGAAAGATCTTGGAGAAAAGCATTTGACTGATGATAACTCATTCTTACATCAAACTTTGAGAAAATTCGAGAGTAACTCCGGGAAAATAGAAGAGTCAGGTAAGACCCTGGGAAAGACCTATGGGTTAGAGCCCACTCAAAAGACACACCATTGAACGATTACTTGAAAGGGAGATTGCTTCGGTTGAATTAGATGGCTCAAAAGAGATAACATCCTCGAAAGAGCTTGAATGAAAGTAGAGTGGAAACATGAATCTTCGAGATGCCTTCAGCACTCCGGAATAATTGAATAGCAAGCGGGGAATGATTAGAGGTGCACCGGCATGAGAAGACATTTGAAACGAGGAAGAGAATATGATCAACAAAGCTTGACTTGAATCCACCGGAGAAGGAAACAAGTGAAGAGTGACGAACTTGAGTCTCCCTTAGAATCTTCCTGAGAATCACCAGATAAGAACATTGACGGAAAAGAATGGAGAGACTTCACATTCATAAGATAGATACTTGATAAGGAAATCCGAGTCCTTGAAGAAACAAGGGTGGGAGGGCGGGAAAAACAAAGACAACTTGGAGACGGATTAAAGAAACACCGTTGGCGAAAACTGAGTTGATCTTGCGGATGTTGAAAATGATCGGATCCACTTGAAGAGAAAACACCGGTTGAAAAGGATTTACATGACAATCTCGATTATCATGAAGGATTAGTATTCACATAGAAATATGAGAACACCATTTGGAAAAGGTATGGAATCAACATTTGACTTCGAAGCAACTCAAATACCACAACTCAAAAAAAAACAAAGGATTGACTTGCAGGATAAGCCGGAACAAACATATGATAGAGATTTCGTCCAAAGTTTTCGTGGTGGGGCCCACACGGGCTCAATCGTACAACACCATCATGTACAAGGCAGTGCACATGACATACGAAGCGTCCCCGAGTCAGCATAGCCAAGGACTCTTTAAGACACAACGAGACCACTGTAAAACCAACCATGGATGGGCGGACCACTAGACGTCGAACCCCAATCTCATATCATACATCTGTCGGAAATATATCCTAGGAGCTACTTGAATTCCCACTTATAAACTCTCGAAACTCTCTGGTTATGCAATCAGGTGTTGGGGATACAGGTGAAGCATAATATCTCACCCAAAACTAACAAATCCTACATCCAGCTGTATCCATCCTTCAACACATAACCAAGAAACCTTCGGAAATCATTTACCTCAACCTTCGAAAAGCATCCGTTATACGAGTTATGGCAATACTCCCGAACTCCCGCCCGAGTACTGGGTGGCGTCGAGGTTATCTCACCAACAACTGCATAAAGGAGATTTTCGATGTCGACGAAACTCAGGTATTCCAGAACTGCAATGATAAAATTGTGATGACAACACCTCGGAGCTCAACTCCCTGGGACACTGCCACAACCCCTAAATGTAAGGAGGCACCAAGAACAATGTTCTCGTCACAAAACCATAGGAACGATTCCAAGATACCCGCGTGATCCTAAAAAACATTTCAGTGAAATTTGAGAAGCGAAGAGTCAAAACTCTACGCCAGGAAGCCTCACCAGAGCGACGAAGGGACTGAGGAGTAAAAAGAATCCTACTCTCCGATATATATAATCCTAAAAGACTCAAAACATTTTTCTAGACTCAACAACGCCAGCGATTCGATCAAGCAGGGGGCTCCTAAGTCGGGGAAGGCTCTGATTACCAACTTGTAACACCCACGATGCGGCTATATCTCCCACGTGTCGGAGCACGACTTAGAGGCATAACCGCATTGTAGGAATGTCGCAAGAGTGGTAATCTTTACACATCCCATGTACTGAATAAGAAAGAGGTATAGAGTTGGCTTACAATCGCGACTTCACACACTACATAAGAATAGCATTACATCATCCAGATACAAACAAGGTCCGACTACGGAACCAAATAAAGAAAGACAACCCCTAATGCACAAGATCCCTAATCGCCCCGACTGGGCTCCACTACTAATCAACTAAAATGAAACAACACAGTGAACAAGATCTTCATCGAGCTCCTCCTTGAGCTCGGTTGTGTCACCTGCACGGTCATCATCGGCACCTGCAACTGGTTTTGGAAGTAATCTGTGAGTCACGGGGACTCAGCAATCTCACACCCTCCTGATCAAGACTATTTAAGCTTATGGGTAGGCAAAGGTAGTGAGGTGGAGCTGCAGCAAGAACTAGCATATATGGTGGCTAACTTACGCAAATGAGAGCGAGAAGAGTAGCAAAGCACGGTCGTGAACTAGAAATGATCAAGAAGTGATCCTGAAACCACTTACATCCAAGCATAACACAAGAACCGTGTTCACTTCCCGGACTCCGCCGAGAAGAGACCATCACGGCTACACACGCGGTTGATGCATTTTTAATTAAGTTAAGTGTCAAGTTCTCTACAATCGGACATTAACAAATTCCCATCTGCCCATAACCGCGGGCACGGCTTTCGAAAGTTCAAATACCCTGCAGGGGTGTCCCACCTTAGCCCATCACAAGCTCTCACAGACAACGAATGATATTCCTTCTCCTAGGACGACCCGATCAGACTCGAAATCCTGGTTACAAGACATTTCGACAATGGTAAAACAAGACCAGCAAAGCCGCCCGAATGTGCCAACAAATCCCGATAGGAGCTGCACATATCTCGTTCTCAAGGCACACCGGATGAGCAAGACGTCGGGTTTGCATAGACCCCGGTTGCCCAGGGGGCACCGGACGTCGCTCAGGTTGGACCAACACTTAGAGAAGCACTGGCCCGTGGGGGTTAAAATAAAGATGACCCTTGAGTCTGCAGAACCCAAGGGAAAAAAGCTAGGTGGCAAATGGTAAAACCAAGGTTGGGCCTTGCTGGAGGAGTTTTATTCAAGGCGAACTGTCAAGGGGTTCCCATTATAATCCAACCGCGTAAGGAACGCAAAATCAAGGAACATAACACCGGTATGACGGAAACTAGGGCGGCAAGAGTGGAACAAAACACCAGGCATAAGGCCGAGCCTTCCACCCTTTACCAAGTATATAGGTGCATTAATGTAAACAAGATGTAATAGTAATGATAACCCAACAATATCCATGTTCCAACATGGAACAAACTCCATCTTCACCTGCAACTAACAACGCTATAAGAGGGGCTAAGCACAACGGTAACATAGCCAAACAACGGTTTGCTAGGACAAGGTGGGTTAGAGGCTTGACAAGGCAATACGGGAGGCATGATATAGCAAGTGGTAGGTATCGCAGCATAGCAAAAGAGCGAGCAACTAGCAAGCAAAGATAGAAGTGATTTCGAGGGTATGGTCATCTTGCCTAAAATCCCGCAAGGAAGAAGAACGAGTCCAAGAGGAAGTCAAACGGACATACTCGAATAGATCCTCACAACTCCGAATGGAACCGAAGCTAACGAGGGAAACAACCCGGAAAGAAGCAAACAACATAGTAAACAACCATCACATAACATGGCATGATGCGCAAACAATTATGATGCATGTCCGGTTGAAAGAGGCATGGCATGGCAAAGTGCACAACCAACACTACAAGTTAAGTGGAGCTCAATATGCAATGCGGGACACCACATCAATTATTTAGTTCTCTCTCGTTTAGGTACCCAACAATATTAAATGTTGTTAAACATGGCAAGAGAGTGAAACATAACAAAACTATACCATCTAACAATTTAAATGGGGCCGGATATAACAAACAACAAATCCGGTAAAACCCCATATGCATTTAGCAATTCAAAGCAACAACAATTTAAACATTCTTGAAGTTGAAATCATGATGCGGATGACATTTGCAAGTTTTATGCAAATTTTTTTAAAGTTGACATGAGCGTGATGAGAGCATTTGTCACCGTGGTAGAAAGAAAGGGGTGCCACGGCGACGAAACGGAAATGATGCCGCGGCAACAATCCGATGATCCGGTAGCTCACGGGGATACCGGTGCAAAAGGAAGTGGGTGCGAGTGTGTCATGCAAGAAGATGGGGTGCTCCCTGTAACCGGGTGTCCCACGAGATGATGATGTCTACTACACAACCTTCTTCTTGTAGACTTTGTTGGGCCTCCAAGTGGAGAGGTTTGTAGGACAGTAGCAAATTTCCCTCAAGTGGATGACCTAAGGTTTATCAATCCATACGAGGCGTAGGATGAAGATGGTCTCTCTCAAACAACCCTGCAACCAAATAACAAAGAGTCTCTTGTGTCCCCAACACACCCAATACAATGGTAAATTGTATAGGTGCACTAGTTCGGCGAAGAGATGGTGATACAAGTGGTATATGGATGGTAGATAAAGGTTTTTGTAATCTGAAAATATAAAAACAGCAAGGAAACAATGATAAAAGTGAGCGTAAACGGTATTGCAATGCGTTGAAACAAGGCCTGGGGTTCATACTTTCACTAGTGCAAGTCCTCTCAACAATAATAACATAATTGGATCACATAACTATCCCTGAACATGCAACAAAGAGTCACTTCAAAGTCACTAATAGCGGAGAACGAACGAAGAGATTATGGTAGGGTACGAAACCACCTCAAAGTTATTCTTTCCAATCAATCCGTTGGGCTATTCCTATAGGTGTCACAAACAGCCCTAGAGTTCGTACTAGAATAACACCTTAAGACACAAATCAACCAAAACCCTAATGTCACCTAGATACTCCAATGTCACCTCAAGTATCCGTGGGTATGATTATACGATATGCATCACACAATCTCAGATTCATCTATTCAACCAACACAAAGGACCTCAAAGAGTGCCCCAAAGTTCTACCAGAGAATCACGACGAAAACGTGTGACAACCCCTATGCATAGGTTCATGGGCGGAACCCGCAAGTTGGTCACCAAAACATACATCAAGTGAATCACGTGATATCCCATTGTCACCACAGATATCCACGGCAAGACATACATCAAATGTTCTCAAATCTTTAAAGACTCAATCCGATAAGATAACTTCAAAGGGGAAACTCAATCCATTACAAGAGAGTAGAGGGGGAAGAAACATCATAGGATCCAAATATAATAGCAAAGCTCGTGATACATCAAGATCGTATCACCTCAAGAACACAAGAGAGAGAGAGAGAGAGAGATCAAACACATAGCTACTGGTACATACCCTCAGCCCCGAGGGAGAACTACTCCCTCCTCGTCATGGAGAGCACCGGGATGATGAAGATGGCCACCGGAGAGTGATTGCCCCCTCCGGCAGGGTGCCAGAACGGGTCTAGATTGGTTTTCGGTGGCTACGGAGGCTTCTGGCGGCGGAACTCCCGATCTATTGTCTGTTCTGGAAGTTTTAGTGTACGTGAGTATATATGGGTGCAGGAAGTACGTCGGTGGAGCTTCGGGGGCCCCACGAGGCAGGGGGCGCGCCCTAGGGGGGCGCCTCCCACCCTCGTGAGCACCTTCCTTGGCTCCTGACGTGGGGTCCAAGTCCATCCGGTAGCTTTCCTTCCAAAAATAACTTCTCCAGTTGATTTCATTCTGTTTCGACTCCGTTTGATATTCCTTTTCTTCGAAACACTGAAATAGGCGAAAAATAGCAAATCTGGGCTGGGCCTCCGGTTAATAGGTTAGTCCCAAAAATAATATAAAAATGGATAATAAAGCCCAATATTGCCCAAAACAGTAGATAACATAGCATGGAGCAATCAAAAATTATAGATACATTGGAGACGTATCAGTATCCCCAAGCTTAATTCCTGCTCGTCCTCGAGTAGGTAAATGATAAAAATAGAATTTTTGCTGCGGAGTGCTACTTGGCATAATTTCAATGTGATTCTTCTTAATTGTGGTATGAATATTTAGATCCATAAGATTCAAGACAAAAGTTCGTATTGACATAAAAATGATAATACTTCAAGCATACTAACTAAGCAATTATGTCTTCTCAAAATAACCTGGCCAAAGAAAGTTCATCCCTACAAAATCATATAGTTTAGTCATGTTTCATTTTTGTCACACAAGAATGCTCTCATCATGCACAACCCCGATGACAAGCCAAGCAATTGTTTCATACTTTAGTAATCTCAAACTCATAAACTTTCACGCAATACACGAGCGCGAGCCATGGATATAGCACTATGGGTGGAATAGAATATAATGAGGGGGGTTATGTGGAGAAGACAAAAAAGGAGAAAGTCTCACATCAATGAGGCTAATCAATGGGCTATGGAGATGCCCACCGATTGATGTTAATGCAAGGAGTAGGGATTGCCATGCAATGGATGCACTAGAGCTATAAATGTATGAAAGCTCAACAAAAGAAACTAAGTGGGTGTGCATCCAACTTGCTTGCTCACGAAGACCTAGGGCACTTGAGGAGGCCCATTGTTGGAATATACAAGCCAAGTTCTATAATGAAAAATTCCCACTAGTATATGAAAATGATAACATGAGAGACTTTCTACATGAAGATCATGGTGCTACTTTGAAGCACAAGTGTGGTAAAAGGATAGTAACTTGTCCCTTCTCTCTTTTTCTCTCATTTTTGGGCCTTTTTTTATGGCCTTTCTCTTTTTTTTGTTTCTCACTTGGGACAATGCTCTAATAATGATGATCATCACACTTCTATTTATTTACAACTCGATACTAGAAGAAAGATGACTCTATATGAATGCCTCCGGCGGTGTACCGGGATATGCAATGAACCAAGAGTGACATGTATGAAAGAATTATGAACGGTGGCTTTGCCACAAATACTACGTCAACTACATGATCATGCTAAGCAATATGACAATGATGAATGTGTCATGATAAACGGAATGGTGGAAAGTTGCATGGCAATATATCTTGGGATGGCTATGAAAATGCCATAATAGGTAGGTATGGTGGCTGTTTTGAGGAATATATAAGGAGGTTTATGTGTGAAAGAGCGTATCATATCACGGAGTTTGGATGCACCGGCGAAGTTTGCACCAACTCTCAATGTGAGAAAGGGCGATGCACGGTACCGAAGAGGCTAGCAAGGATGGAAGGATGAGAGTGCGTATAATCCATGCACTCAACATTAGTCATAAAGAACTCACATACTTATTGCAAAAATCTACAAGTCGTCAAAAACCTAGGCACTACGCGCATGCTCCTAGGGGGATAGATTGGTAGGAAAAGACCATCACTCGTCCCCGACCGCCACTCATAAGGAGGACAATCAAATAACACCTCATGTTTCAAATTTGTTGCATAACATTTACCGTACGTGCATTCTATGGGACTTGCAAACTTCAACACAAGCATTTCTCAAATTCACAACTACTCAACTAGCACGACTTTGATATTATCACCTCCATATCTCAAAACAATCATCAAGCATCAAACTTCTCTTAGTATTCAATACTCTATGTGAAAGTTTTTACTATTCTTCGATGCCTAGCATATTAGGATTATTTAAGCAAATTACCATGCTATTTAAGACTCTCAAAATAATATAAGTGAAGCATGAGAGTTCATCTATCTCTTCAAAATAAAACTACCACCATGCTCTAAAAGATATAAGTGAAGCACTAGAGCATCGACAAACTACTCTGAAAGATATAAGTGAAGATCAATTAGTAGTTGAATAATTATGCAACTATGTGAAGACTCTCTAACATTTAATAATTTCAGATCTTTATACTTTATTCAAACAGCAAGCAAAACATAATGAAATAAAATGACGCTCCAAGCAAAACACATATCATGTGGCGAATAAAAATATAGCTCCAAGTAAAGTTACCGATGAATGAAGACGAAAGAGGGGATGCCTTCTGGGGCATCCCAAGCTTAGGCTTTTGGTTGTCCTTGAATATTACCTTGGGGTGCCTTAGGAATCCCCAATCTTAGGCTCTTGCCACTCCTTATTCCATAGTCCATCAAATCCTTACCCAAAACTTGAAAACTTCACAACACAAAACTTAACAGAAAACTCGTAAGCTCCGTTAGTATAAGAAAATAAATCACCACTTCAAGGTACTGTAATGAACTCATTCTTTATTTATATTGGTGTTAAACCTACTGTATTCCAACTTCTCTGTGGTTTATAAACTATTTTACTAGCCATAGAAGCATCAAAATAAGTAAACAACACATAGAAAACAGAATCTGTCAAAAACAGAACAGTCTGTAGTAATCTGTAACTAACGCAAACTTCTGGAACCCCAAAAATTATAAAATAAATTGCTGGACGTGAGGAATTTATATATTAATCACCTTAAAAAAGAATTAACTAAATAGCACTCTACAATAAAAAATGGCAGCAATTCTCGTGAGCACTAAAGTTTCTGTTTTTTACAGCAAGATCAACAAAACTTCACCCAAGTCTTCCCAAAAGTTCTACTTGGCACAAACACTAATTAAAAGCATAAAACCACATCTAAACATAGGCTAGATTAATTATTTATTACTAAACAAGAACAAAAATAAAGGAATAAAAATAAAGTTGGGTTGCCTCCCAACAAGCGCTATCGTTTAATGCCCCTAGCTAGGCATGATGATATCAATGATGCTCACATAAAAGATAAGAATTGTAACATAAAGAGAGCATCATGAAGAATACGACTAGCACATTTAAGCCTAACCCACTTCCTATGCATAGGGATTTTATGAGCAAACAACTTATGGGAACAAGAATCAACTTGCATAAGAAGGTAATGCAAGCAAAACTTCAAAACTTTAAGCAGATAGAGAGGAAACTTGATATTATTGCAATTCCTACAAGCATATGTTCCTCCCTCATAATAATTTTCAGTAGCATCATGAATGAATTCAACAATATAACCAGCACCTAAAGCATTCTTTTCATGATCTACAAGCATAGAAATTTTATTACTCTCCACATAAGCAAAGTTCTTCTTATTCGGAATAGTGGGAGTATCATAGGAAACTCGAATACTATAAATTGTTTCTACATTAAATGAGTAATGTTTAGAGAAGGGGTAATCATAATCATGACAAGTTTTATAAATATAATCACTACTTTTTATAGCATAAGTATTATCACAATAATCATCATAAGTAGGAGGCATGCTATCATCATTATAAATTTGCATATCAAAACTTGGGAGACAAAAAATATCATCTTCATTAATCATAGCTTCCCCAAGCTTGGGACAAACATTAATTGCGGCAAATATATTCTCAAAAACATCATCTTCATCGAACATAGCATCCCCAAGCTTGGGCCTTTTCATATCATAAGCATAATCACTCTCATCATTAATAGTATGGATAGCACCAATAATATAGCAATTATCATATTCTTCCAAGCAAGTGCCAAAAGGATTTTCAAGATCATAAGAAGTATCATTATCTTCCACAATTATATTTTCATGAGGCACAATAGTAATAGGAGCAGCATTATTTGAGAGAGATATCTTTTTACCTCTTTTCCTTTTTCTTTTCTTCTTCTTCACCACATCATGTGTGGGTTCAATCCTCTTTTTGGAGCTCCTTATTAATGAGATTGGTTGAATAGGAGGCTCCTCCTCGTTACCTGATTCATCATAAGAAATAATAGGAGGGTATTGGGAAGCCTCTTCCCTTTCATTAGTATTCTCTTCATCTTCTATTTGTTTTCTTTTCTTTATGTAGTTGGCAATATAAGGATTTTCAATACAATTCACCGCACAATACATATAAATTTTCTCTAGATCAAAATCAAGAAATTTATCAAGATTAAACTTTGGAATACCCTCAGTTATACGTTTCATTTCCTCATATCCCAAAAGAAGACTAAGCTCTTTATGATGCTCAAGTGTGATCAAATTATCACAATTTTTGGATACGATTCGGTCATGAAAAAATTTGCATTGGAGATTTAAATGACCATGTTCATTGCAAAGTTCATAAGGGGCGCGAAAAATATTGAATTTTTCAGCACAATCATCAAGACTTTCTTGCAACAATTCAGTTTCTAAGTACTTATGCCTCTTGCAATATCTATCTTCCCTATTTGGTGTGTACTTACAAACCCAATGCACTCCACAAAAATTGACATGTTTATAGGAGACATTTTCATCATAACTAGTGCAATCATCATTAGTATCATGGATATTCAAAGAATTCGTACTAACAACATTGCAATCATGCTCATCATTCAAATATTTAGTGCCAAACATTTTATAGATTTCTTCTTCTAGCACTTGAGCACAATTATCCTTTCCATCATACTTACGAAAGATATTAAAAAGGTGAAGCGTATGAGACAAACTCAATTCCATTTTTTATAGTTTTCTTTTATAAACTAAACTAGTGATAAAACAAGAAACTAAAAGACTCGATTGCAAAATCTAAAGATATACCTTCAAGCGCTAACCTCCCCTGCAACGGCGCCAGAAAAGAGCTTGATGTCTACTACACAACCTTTTTCTTGTAGACTTTGTTGGGCCTCCAAGTGCAGAGGTTTGTAGGACAGTAGCAAATTTCCCTCAAGTGGATGACCTAAGGTTTATCAATCCGTAGGAGGCGTAGGATGAAGATTGTCTCTCTCAAACAACCATGCAACCAAATACCAAAGAGTCTCTTTTGTCCCCAACACACCCAATACAATGGTAAATTGTATAGGTGCACTAGTTCGGCAAAGAGATGGTGATACAAGTGGTATATGGATGGTAGATAAAGGTTTTTGTAATCTGAAAATATAAAAACAGCAAGGTACAAATGATAAAAGTGAGTGTAAACGGTATTGCAATGCGTTGAAACAAGGCCTAGGGTTCATACTTTCACTAGTGCAAGTCCTCTCAACAATAATAACATAATTGGATCACATAACTATCCCTGAACATGCAACAAAGAGTCACTTCAAAGTCACTAATAGCGGAGAACGAACGAAGAGATTATGGTAGGGTACGAAACCACCTCAAAGTTATTCTTTCCAATCAATCCGTTGGGCTATTCCTATAGGTGTCACAAACAGCCCTAGAGTTCGTACTAGAATAACACCTTAAGACACAAATCAACCAAAACCCTAATGTCACCTAGATACTCCAATGTCACCTCAAGTATCCGTGGGTATGATTATACGATATGCATCACACAATCTCAGATTCATCTATTCAACCAACACAAAGGACCTCAAAGAGTGCCCCAAAGTTCTACCGGAGAATCACGACAAAAACGTGTGCCAACCCCTATGCATAGGTTCATGGGCGGAACCTGCAAGTTGGCCACCAAAACATACATCAAGTGAATCACGTGATATCCCATTGTCACCATAGACATCCACGGCAAGACATACATCAAATGTTCTCAAATCTTTAAAGACTCAATCTGATAAGATAACTTCAAAGGGGAAACTCAATCCATTACAAGAGAGTAGAGGGGGAAGAAACATCATAGGATCCAAATATAATAGCAAAGCTCGCGATACATCAAGATCGTATCACCTCAAGAACACGAGAGAGAGAGAGAGATCAAACACATAGCTACTCGTACATACCCTCAGCCCCGAGGGAGAACTACTCCCTCCTCGTCATGGAGAGCACTGGGATAATGAAGATGGCCACCGGAGAGTGATTGCCCCCTCCGGCAGGGTGCCAAAACGGGTCTAGATTGGTTTTCGATGGCTGCGGAGGCTTCTGGCGGCGGAACTCCCGATCTATTGTCTGTTCTGGAAGTTTTAGGGTACGTGAGTATATATGGGTGCAGGAAGTACGTCGGTGGAGCTTCAGGGGGCCCACGAGGCAGGGGGCGCGCCCTAGGGGGGCTCGCCCCCACCCTCGTGAGCACCTCCCTTGGCTCCTGACGTGGGGTCCAAGTCCATCCAGTAGCTTTCCTTCCAAAAATAACTTCTCCAGTTGATTTTGTTCTGTTTCGACTCCGTTTAATATTCCTTTTCTTCGAAACACTGAAATAGGCAAAAAAACAGCAAATCTGGGCTGGGCCTCCGGTTAATAGGTTAGTCCCAAAAATAATATAAAAGTGGATAATAAAGCCCAATATTGCCCAAAATAGTAGATAATATAGAATGGAGCAAACAAAAATTATAGATACGTTGGAGACGTATCAGACGATGGTACGGCAACGAGGAACACGCAAAGAACAACTCGGACATGGTGCAACCACGAGCATCTCATACATCACACAACATTCGTTCACGAACGTCGTCTCGGGGTTATACCTTCGAAGCATGCAATTCCGGAGCGGAACGAGTTCGTAGTGGAAGTAGGCATTCTCGCGACGGCGGTAGTGGAAGTAGCCATTCACGTGTCGAAGAGGAAATGGTCATTCATGTTCGGGAAGCGGTAGAGGTCCGGGTCTTCGGCAACAGTCGTCGTTCGCGCTCTGAGGTCGTCGGTAGAGGTTCTCGCAATCTCGACGACGAAAGTGAAACACGTTTTTCATAGACGTTCAGGGTCGTGGGTAGTTGAGCACAGTTGTTGTTGGACTTGACGGATCCGATGCCTCCGGGCGTAGCGGTACATGTTCGTTTTCGAAGAGGTACTTGGCGTACTTCGTCACGCAGTGTAGTCGCACTTGACGTATCCGAGGGGTACACTTAAGTCGTCGTGGGAACTTGATGAAATCGAAGTCTTCGGGGTCAACGGTAGTTGTACGTTTCATAGTGGAACTTGACGGATCCGAGGACTCCGGCGTAGTGGTATTTGGTGTCTCATCGTGTAGTCGTTTGTCGTAGTCGGACTTGACAAAATGCACACCGGCGATAGTCGTGATACTTGGCAGCAGAAAACACACGTCATGGGTACTCGAACTTGGCGTAGTTACGTTCTTCGGAGATGGCCTTGGAGCTTGCCAGCGTGGCTGCGGGCTACTGTAGGTGAAGCAGGAGAGCGGTTTGGACCTAGCGCAACGCCGTCTGCGGTCAACGCACAGGGGCGGGACGACGTGCACGAGCAAGACGAGCACTCCGATCGATGCAGGGGAGCTGCGGGCGGCGAACTTGGTGCGGAGGTGACCCCTGGTGGCGCGCGCATGGCGGGGACGAGAGAATCCGACCCAACGCGACCGGATCTGGCGACCTCCGGTGACGAACGTAGCAGGGTCGCGACGTGAGGCTTGACAGCATGGACTTGAAGCGAGGAGGAGGCCACGGCAGGAGGTCGGCGACGTGGACTTGGGGGCGCCGGCGACGCTTGGCGCGATGCAGGGCTCCGGCGGCACGGTCAACAAGCAGGAGAGGCGGGGTTGAGGACGAGGGTCCGGGCGGTGAGGAGGCGCGGCCATGGAGACTGGGCGCGTCGCGCGGGACTTGGGGCGCCGGAGGACGATGTCTGCGGGCGCAGGGCCTCGCTACTCCCCCTGGCGAAGCAAGGACGAAGGAGGGAATCCAGGGAGGGGCACTGCGAGCGAGAGAGGGTTCAGGCGCGAGGATGTCTCGGGCGCGGGCGCGAGGGGATCGGGCTGAATCCCTTCCTGGCGCTGGTAGTGCGCGTTTGTTGGCGGCGCTGGAGGAGGAACGAGGGGAGGAGATGGGACCTAGGGTTAGGGGCGCGTGGGCTGGGCCTTAGAAGGCCACAGGAGTCCTTGGGCCATGGAGGGAAAAGAATGGGCCGGCCTAGGGGCTGAGGGGAGCAGGGGAACAGATTTGTGCTGCTCTCCCTCCCTCCAAATTCTTTCCTCTTTTAATTTTTTAGAAAAGGAAAAACTTAGAGGAAAAAATAATGGAAGGGTAGGAGTGGAATTCCCACATGTGACATATTTTCCTCGATATAGGAAAATATAGAGGATTTAATGAAAAAAGGTCAGAGAGAGTTTAGAATATACAAATTCAAATAAGTTTGAATAAGACTCAAACTATTTGAATTTGGAAGCAATTTAAATGGAGACCAAAAGAGACGAGATAAGGACTCTAGAATCTGGAAACGGAAGAGATTTTAAACGCAAGTTCGTTTGGGTTGATTCCATATGAATGGAATATTTTTTATAGCTCCCTAATAATAATGGGAGTATACGTTATAAAGAGAATCACCATGTGAATTCCCTCGGTTTAAATGGACCAAAGATACATGCCATTTATTTAGTTGAGTTGAGATGCAAAGGTTAATGATATGATGGCATGATGACATGATGCAATGCACATGATGCAAAGATGAATGCAATCAAACCAACAACTCACACGACGAAAACTCGGAAAACATGAAAGGCGTCTGAAGCTCTGGTCTTGGGGCGTCACACATATAGTCTTTCACAATTGCTGACACTCATGCAATACTTATGGGTATGGAGTTTTAATCGGACACAGAGAAAGATAGGGGCTTATAGTTTTGCCTCCCAACGTTTACCTCAAGGGTAATGTCAACAGTAATAGTTCATGAAAACTCACATCCAATTAGCCATATATACCAGGATCTTTCCAACGTTTTCTGCTTGCCAAAGGATAAAGTGTAAAAAGGAAGGGTGAAAATCACCATGACTCTTATGCAATGTAGGAGATAAAAGTAAAAGATACGCCCTTCACAGAGGGAAGCAGAAGTTGTCATGCGCTTTTATGGTTGGATGCACAAAGTCTTAATGCGAAAGAACGTCACTTTATATTGCCACTTGTGATATGGACCTTTATTATGCAGTCTGTCGCTTTTATTACTTCCGTATCACACGATCGTATAAAGCTTATTTCCTCCACACCAATCAATCATACATATTTAGAGAGCAATTTTTTATTGCTTGCACCGATGACAACTTACTTGATGGATCTTACTCAATCCATAGGTAGATATGGTGGACTCTTATGGCAGGACTGGTTTGAGGGTATTTGGAAGCACAAGTAGTATCTCTACTTGGTGCAATGAATTTGGCTATCATGAGGGGGAAAGGCAAGCTCATCATGTTGGAAGATCCAAGACAATATAATTTATTTCAGATGTAAGAAAACATAATCCATTACATTGTCTTCCTTGTCCAATGTCAGCTCTTTAGCATGTCATATTTTAATGAGTGCTCACAATCATAGAAGATGTCCAAGATAGTGTATTTATATGTGAAGACCGCTCTTTCTTTATTACTTCCTATTAATTGCAACGATGACCAAAACTGTGTTTGTCAACCCTCAATAACTTTTATTCATCATACTCTTTCTATGTGAGCTCATTACTCTCCATAAGACTCACATGATCTCTTTGTTTCTTTTTATTTCTTTCTCTTTTTCTTTTATTCACTTAGGATCATGGCAAAATAATCAAGCCCTTGACTCAACACTAATATTTATTATATAGCTCACGGACTCGATTACATAGAAGGATAATAAAGAAAAACTCACAACTAGATCATACTAAGAACTTTTATTCTACTAGATCAAGATATTACCAAAATGATCGAACTAAGAAAAACGGTAAAGATAAAAGTGATGGTGATACGATACCGGGGCACTCCCCCAAGCTTGGCAGTTGCCAAGTGGAGTGCCCATACCCATGTGATTATGTCTCCTTTGTTGGTGAAGAAGGTGCGGATAATGCCCTTGAGTGCGATGATATGCTCCTTCAACAAAATATTTTCACGTGTGAGATACTTATTTTGTATACGAGCTAACTCAATCACCTTGAAAGCTTCGATTTCTGTTGGCGTAAGAAGATTGTGATCCAGTTGAAGGGTGTCTTCTGTTGCCGGAACTTGGTCCTCCATGGCCTTCTTGATCCCTTCATCCTTGTTGATCTCCATGGGTTCTTCTCTCTTTAGCTCTATCTTCACTAGCCAAGCATCGTTGCCCTCATGGTTGGAGGAGGAGGGAGATAACATAGTGCCTGGCCTTGACAACCCTGACAGAAAATAGCTCGAAACAAAGGCAGGAGATTTTTGCGGTGATACGGGAGTCAAAACCCCCGGGAGATTATATAATGAATTTTTACCGACCAAAATGCATGTCGTGTACGAAAACGGAGTCCGGAGAGCACACGAGGTGCCCACGAGGTAGGGGGGTGCGCCCAGTAGGGTAGGGCGCACCCTCCACCCTCGTGGAGCCCTCGTGTTCTTCCCGGACTACTGCTTATTTTTCTATTTTTCTAAATATTCCAAAACGGAGAAATATTGCCTTAAAAACTATTTTGGAGTCGGTATACTTACCATACCACATACCTATTCCTTTTCGGAGTCTGAAAGGTTCTAGAAAGTGTCCCTTATGTATTCCTCCGGGGTTATGGTTTCAATAACATTGGTTTCAACGTTTATGGGATTACCTGAGATATAATGTTTGATTCTTTGACCGTTCACCACCTTCGGATTTGTGCCTTCGAAGTTGTTGATTTTTATGGCACCGGAACGGTAGACCTCCTTGATAATGTAAGGACCTTCCCATTTAGAGAGAATTTTTCCTGCAAAAAATCTTGAACAAGAGTTGTATAGCAATACATAGTCACCTACATTAAACTCACGCTTTTGTATCCTTTTGTCATGCCATCTTTTAACTTTTTCTTTAAACAACTTGGCATTTTCGTAGGCTTGGGTTCTCCATTCATCAAGTGAGCTAATATCAAATAACCTCTTCTCACCGGCAAGTTTAAAATCATAATTAAGTTATTTAATAGCCCAATAAGCCTTGTGTTTCTAATTCAAGAGGTAAGTGACATGCTTTCCCATTGACCATTTTATACGGAGACATACCCATAGGATTTTTATATGCAGTTCTATAGTCCCATAATGCATCATCAAGTTTCTTGGACCAATTCTTTCTAGACCTATTAACAGTCTTTTGCAAAATTAATTTGAGTTCTCTATTACTCAATTCTACTTGACAACTAGACTAAGGGTGATAAGGAGATGCAATTCTATGATTAACATCATATTTAGCAAGCATTTTACGGAAAGCACCATGAATAAAATGTGAACCACCATCGGTCATTAAATATCTAGGGACTTCAAATCTCGGAAAAATAACTTCTTTAAGAATTTTAATAGAAGTGTTATGATCAACACTACTAGTTGGAATAGCTTCTACCCACTTAGTAACGCAATCAACAGCAACTAAAATATGTGTATAACCATTAGAGGAAGGAAAAGGTCACATATAGTCAAAGCCCCAAACATCAAATGGTTCAATAACAAGTGAATAGTTCATAGGCATTTCTGGACGTCTACTAATGTTACCAATTCTTTGACATTCATCACAAGATAATACAAACTTACGGGCATCCTTGAAGAGAGGAGGCCAATAAAAACTAGATTGCAATACCTTATGTGCAGTTCTATCTCCAGCATGGTGTCCTCCATAAGCTTTGGAGTGACACTTGCGTAGGATCTGTTCCTGTTCATGCTCAGGTACACAACGTCTAATAACACCATCTACTCCTTCTTTATAAAGATGTGGGTCATCCCAAAAGTAATGCCTCAAATCATAGAAGAACTTTTTCTTTTGCTGGTATGTGAAACTAGGTGGTATAAACTTGGCAACAATGTAATTAGCACAATCAGCATACCATGGAGCAGTATGAGAAGCATTTATGACATTTAGTTGCTCATCAGGAAAGCTATCATTAATAGGTAGTGGGTCATCAAGCACATTTTCTAACCTAGACAAGTTGTCTGCAACGGGGTTCTCAGCTCCTTTTCTATCAACAATATGCAAATCAAATTATTGTAGCAAGAGAACCCATCTAATAAGTCTAGGTTTAGCATCTTTCTTTTCCATAAGATATTTAATAGGAGCATGATCAGTGTGAATAGTTACTTTAGAATCAACTATATAAGGCCTAAACTTATCACAAGCAAATACAACTGCTAAGAATTCTTTTTCAGTAGTAGCATAATTTCTTTGAGCATTGTCTGGAGTTTTACTAGCATATTGAATAACATTTAGTTTCTTATCAACTCTTTGTCCTAGAACAACACCTACAGGACAATCACTAGCATCACACATAATTTCAAAGGGTAAATTCCAATCTGGTGGCTGGACAATAGGTGCAGAGATCAATGCTTTCTTAAGTATTTCAAATGCTTCTACACAATCATCATCAAAGACAAATGGTATATCTTTTTGTAATAAATTAGTCAGAGGTCGAGAAATTTTTGAGAAGTCCTTAATGAACCTCCTATAAAAACCGGCATGACCAACGAAACTTCTTATACCTTTGATGTCCTTGGGACATGGCATCTTTTCAATAGCATCAACCTTGGCTTTATCAACTTCAATACCTCTTTCAGAAACTTTATGCCCCAAGACAATACCTTCATTAACCATAAAGAGGAACTTTTCCCAATTCAAGACAAGATTAGTTTCTTCACATCTCTGCAAAACTCGATCAGGTTGCTCAAGCAATCATCAAAAGAAGATCCATAGACGAAAAAGTCATCCATGAAAACCTCACAAATCTTTTCACAAAAGTTAGAGAATATAGCCATCATGCATCTTTGAAAGGTAGCAGGTGCATTACATAAACCAAAAGGCATACTTCTATAAGCAAAAGTACCAAAAGGGCATGTAAAAGTAGTCTTTGATTGATCTTTGGCTGACACATGTATTTGAGAGAAACCAGAATAACCATCTAGAAAGCAAAAATGTGTATGTTTGGACAATCTTTCTAGCATTTGATCGATAAAAGGTAAGGGGTAATGATCTTTTTTAGTAGCCTTATTTAATTTGCGGAAATCAATTACCATTCTATAACCTGTAATAATTCTTTGAGGAATCAATTCATCTTTATCATTAGGAACAACAGTAATACCTCCCTTCTTAGGGACACAATGGACAGGGCTTACCCACTGACTATCAGCAATGGGATAAATTATACCTGCCTCAAGGAGCTTTAGTATCTCCTTCTTACCACTTCTTTTATTTTAGGATTCAGCCGGCGTTGATGATCATGAACTGGTTTAGCATCTTCTTCCAAATTAATTTTATGTTGACATAGAGTGGGACTAATGCCCTTAAGATCATCAAGAGTATACCCAATAGCAGCGCGGTGCTTCTTCAGAGTTTTCAATAATCTCTCTTCCTCATGCTCTGAAAGGTTAGCACTAATAATAACAGGATATATCTTTTTCTCATCAAGATAAGCATATTTAAGAGTATCAGGTAACATTTTAAGCTCAAACACGGGATCACCCTTGGGTGGAGGAGGATCCCCTAGGATTTCAACAGGTAAATTATGTTTTAGAATAGGTTCCTATTTAAAGAATACTTCATCTAATTCCCTTCTTTCGTTCATAAACATATCATTTTCATGGTCTAGCAAATATTGTTCTAAAGGATCACTAGGAGTTACAGCAATAGAAGCAAGACCAATAATTTCATCCTTACTAGGTAATTCTTCTTCATGGTGTTGTCTACTAAATTTAGAAAAATCAAATTCATGAGCCATATCATCTAAACCGATAGTAACAACATCTCTTTTGCAATCTATGGTAGCATTAACAGTATTTAAGAAGGGTTTACCAAATATAACGGGACAAAAGCTATCCTGTGGGGAACCAAGAACAAGAAAATCAACAGGATATTTAGTTTTCCCACACAAGACTTCAACATCTCTAACAATTCCCATTGGTGAAATAGTATCTCTATTGGCAAGTTTAATTGTGACATCAATATCTTCCATCTCAGCAGGTGCAATATCATGCATAACTTCTTGGTATAAGGAATAAGGTATTGCACTAGCACTAGCACCCATATCACCTGAGCCATGATAACAATGATCTCCTATTTTAACAAAAATATCAGGCATGCCTACCACAGGTCTAGGTTTATCTTTATCACGGGGTTTAGCAATTCTAGCAGTTTCATCACAGAAATAAATAACATGCCCATCAATATTATCAGACAAGAGATCTTTAACAATAGCAACATTAGGTTCAACTTTAACTTGCTCAGGAGGTGTATATGTTTTAATATTGCTTTTACGAACTACAATTGAAGCTTTAGCATGATCCTTTATCCTAACAAGGAAATGTGGTTTCTCAACATAAGAAGTAGGAACAACAGGATCATTATAAGTGATAGTCTTTTCTTCAACTTTAATAGGTTCAGCTACTTTTACTTCTATGGGAGGATGATATTTAAACCACTTATCCTTGGGGAGATCAACATAGGTAACAAAAGATTCACAGAAAGAAGCTACTATCTCAGAGTCAAGTCCATATTTAGTGCTAAATTTACGAAAAATATTGGTATCCATAAAAGATTTAACACAATCAAAACTAGGTGTCATACCTGACTCCTTACCATTGTCGAGGTCCTAATCTTCAGAGTTGCGTTTAATTCTTTCCAATAAATCCCATTTGAATTCAATAGTCTTCATCATAAAAGAGCCATCACAAGA
This sequence comes from Triticum dicoccoides, assembly GCF_002162155.2. Lineage (NCBI taxonomy): Eukaryota > Viridiplantae > Streptophyta > Magnoliopsida > Poales > Poaceae > Triticum > Triticum dicoccoides. The sequence continues at coordinate 452,111,151 of NC_041384.1, forward strand.
AGTATCAAGCATGGTGCGATTGTTACCAGAAAGCCGAGCATAAATTTTTTGAATAATCATTTCTCTTTCATGATTGGGGCATGAATATAATATTGATTTAAGCCCCCCCTAAGCTTGAGTGATGCTTTCTCCTTCACGAGGCCAAAACTTATATATATAATTGTGATCACGATGAACAAGATGCATATGATAAAACTTCTGATGAAATACCAATTTCAATCATTTGTAATTCCAAGACCTCATATCATCACATAGCCTATACCATGTCGATGCATCTACCATCAAAGATAAAGGGAAGACCTTCTTCTTAACAACATCTCCGGGTACACCTGCAAGCTTAAATAATCCACAAACTTCATCCACATATATCAGATGTTCATCAGGATGTTTTGTTCCATCTCCTAAAAAAGGATTAGCTAGCAGTTTTTCTATCATACCCGCAGGAACTTCAAAGCAAGCACTTTCATTTTCATTTTCATTTTCAGTAGGTTCAGTAGGTTGAGGAGCAACTCTTTGCTCTACTGGTCGGGGTGAAGATACCCCGAACAAGCCCCTCAGAGGATTACTTTCCATAGTAACAATTGACAGTAAATTTCAGCACACTATATAAAATTTTCCTTACCAAATTCCACCTACCAAAGGCGCTTCACTCGCCGGCAACGGCACCAGAAAAGAGTCTTGATGACCCACAAGTATAGGGGGTCTATCGTAGTCCTTTCGATAAGTAAAAGTGTCGAACCCAACGAGGAGCAGAAGGAAATGATAAGCGGTTTCCAGCAAGGTATTCTCTGCAAGTACTGAAATAAGTGGTAACAGATAGTTTTGTGATAAGATAATTTGTAACAAGCAACAAGTAACAAAAGTAAATAAGGTGCAGCAATGTGGCCCAATCCTTTTTGTAGCAAATGATAAGCCTGGACAAACTCTTGTATGATGTAAAGCGCTCCCGAGGACACATGGGAATATCGTCAAGCTAGGTTTCATCACGTTCATATGATTCGTGTTCGGTACTTTGATAATTTGGTATGTGGGTGGACCGGTGCTTGGGTACTGCCCTTACTTGGACAAGCATCCCACTTATGATTAACCTCTATTGCAAGCTTCCGCAACTACAACAAAAGTATTAAGGTAAACCTAACCATAGCATGAAACATATGGATCCAAATCAGCCCCTTACGAAGCAACGCATAAACTAGGGTTTAAGCTTCTGTCACTCTAGCAACTCATCATCTACTTATTAATTCCCAATGCCCTCCTCTAGGCCCAAATAATGGTGAAGTGTCATGTAGTCGACGTTCACATAACAACACTAGAGGAGAGACAACATACATCTCATCAAAATATCGAACGAATACCAAATTCACATGACTACTAACAGCAAGACTTCTCCCACGTCCTCAGGAACAAAAGCAACTACTCACAAAGCATAAAAATTTTCATAATCAGAGGGGTATTAATATGCATATAGGATCTGAACATATGATCTTCCACCAATTAAACTAACTAGCATCAACTACAAGGAGTAATTAACACTACTAGCAACCTACTAGCACCAATCCCGGACTTGGAGACAAGAATTGGACACAAGAGATGAACTAGGGTTTTGAGATAAGATGGTGCTGATGAAGATGCTGATGGAGATTGCCCTCTCCCGATGAGAGGAGCGTTGGTGATGACGATGGCGATGGTTTCCCCCTCTGGGAGGGAAGTTTCCCCGGCAGAACAGCTCCGCCAGAGCCCTAGATTGGTTCCGCCAAGGTTCCGCCTCGTGGCGACGGAGTTTCGTCCGAGAAGATGGCTTATGATTTTTTCCCATCAAAAGACTCCATATAGCAGAAGATGGCCACCGGAGGGCCACCAGGGGCCCACGAGGTAGGGGGCGCGCCCAGGGGGTAGGGAGCGCTCCCACCCTCGTGGGCAGGGTGTGGCCCCCCTGGTGAAGTTCTTGCTCTCAATATTTTTTATATAGTTGGAAAACATCTTCCGTGAAGTTTCAAGACTTTTGGAGCTGTGCAGAATAAGTCTCTAATATTTGCTCCTTTTCCAGCCCAGAATCCCAGCTGTCGGCATTCTCCCTCTTTATGTAAACCTTGTAAAATAAGAGAGAATAGGCATAAGTATTGTGACATAATGTGTAATAACATCCCATAATGCAATAAATATCAATATAAAAGCATGATGCAAAATGGACGTATCAAGGAACAACTCCCTCTCGTCCCATCGCGCCCGCCAAGTTCCAGCGCTTCGGGCTCGGATGCTGCTCATGGTGTGGCGTCAGCAGGGGAGCTGGTCCGTTATCAAGGCGCCCCAAGCTTGCGCTTTCGCTGTCCTTCCTTCGCGACCTTGCTCAGAGTGCAGCAGGCGTGCCAATGGCTCCTCCCTTGGTCATGGTTGGTAGCTGGCTAGTCTCGATCCTGAAGTCTTCTTCAAGCAGCGGGCCTTGTTCGGTTCGGGCCCCTCGCGAGGGTCATCTGGCGCCTGGAGCCGAGCCAGCCCCCAGCCCCCAACCAGGAGGTGGTGTGCCACTTGATGCTCCACCTGCAGCCCCCGAGGTGGAGGACGAGATGGGCCGAGCGTTCGAGCTCGAGCGCGGGCGCAGCATGGTCCGCCACAAGCTCTTCCAGGAGGCGATGGGCGTGATGAGCCGCCTTGGTGAAGAGCTTGCTGGCGTCGACTCGCGTCTTGAGGCTGAAAGTCTTCGGTTGGTGGAGGAGCAGCGCAAGCTGCGAGTGGCCATCAACCTTGGTCATTATCATCGCGACCTCGAGAACGCGAAGGCGGAGGCATCCCTCAAGATTGCCAATGAGGCCCGTTCGCGAGCTTTGGAAGAAGCTCACGAGGCCGATCACCGCCGCGAGGCTGCAGAGGAGCGCACGTGGGAGCTCCAGGCCTGGAGCGCGTCCCTCGAGCAACAGGTCAAGGCGCGCGGGGCTGCCCTTGCGTCGATGAGGGGGACGCTTGCGGAGGAAGAGAAGGTCCAGCGGCGCGAGGAGATGCTGGCCCTGGAAGCCGTGGAATGCAGCCTCGAGCTCGAGCGGCTGGAGACGAGGGAGCGTCAAGTCGCTCAAGCTGAAGATGTCATCGGGGTCCGTGAGGCCAGAGTCGAGGAGGAGATCAATCGCCGGGTGGCCGTGGTTCGCGCAGATCTAGAGGGAAGGTACGACTTGAAGCTGAAGCTCGCCGGTCAGGAGGGTGCGGGCAGGGTCGCCGCGCTCGGGCCCAGGTTGGACGAGACCGAGAGGCGTGCGGAGGCCACAACCACCGCCTTGGTTACGGTGCAGGCGGACTTGGCCTCCGCCCGTGCCGAGCTGCTTTCCCTCCGGAGGCGAGTTGACGACGCCGAGGCCGTTGCTCGGCAGAACAGGGAGGAAGTGCTTCAATGCCGAACGCTGGAGCGCGAGCACGCTCCTATGCTTCAAGACCTTCAGAACAGGGCCAACACCGCCCTGGGCTATATCTGCAATGAGAACGCCCCGACCCCTCCCTCAAGTGACTACGCCAGTCACCTGACCTTCTTCACCGAGGTGGTGACGCGCTTGGAGGCTCAATCTGCCAGAGCTCGGCAGCTTGTGGAGGAGAGGGGTCATGGCCTGCTTCAGCGCGCCTTCTCCCGTGTCTTCAGCCACCTCCTGAACACCGGCCCCAACTTCGACTTTGATGTCGCCATTGCCCCTATACCCATGGCTGTCCGGGGCGACCTGGCGCGTTTGGTAGAGGACCATGTCGACGCGTTGGTCAGGGCCTTCACCTCAGAGAATGATGGGGTGGTGGTCATTGCAGACGAAGATGACGTGGTCGACGACGGCGATGGGGGCGTCACCGACGGCGGCGACGATTTTGACGAAGATGATGACGATGCGAGCGATGCGTCCATGGATGATGCAGCGAGCGATATCTCTGGTTGATCCCATATTCTTCTGTTGTTTTATTTTACATGCAAAACTCGGGCGCGGCCCTTGGAAAACTTGTAAGAGTATTTTGAGAGGGGAGCCCCTCGTGTAAGCAAACCGCATTTTTTACTTTCCTATGCGATATGGGTATGTGTCCTCGTGAGCTCGTGAGCTCATGAAGCTGGGGTGAGTCTCCCGACGTGGTTTACCTTAGTCAGCGCCAACTTAGGGCTGGGTCGTGAGGTGATGATTTCCTGAGAATCCTGCGAAGCTTACCGCCCCGTTTGAAGGGGCGCAAGGGGTGAGCACAACGGTAGTGCTAGCGCGTGCTTTGTGTGGTCCGACTCGCGAGGAGCTTTGCGAGGGAGAGGCGACAGACGTGAGTCCCAAACCAAACAAGATCCAGAAGGCGAGAAATGGCTCAAATGAGAAAAGGCACCCCCCGCACATATCGATAAAAATTCAGCTTCAACTTAAGTCCAGAATCAGAAAGCAAAGCCACAGAAAGAAAGATCCAAAGCAAAAGGCCGCGTCCGGCACCTAGTCTAGTCTTCGGGTCTTCAAGTCTTCTCACCAGCGCGGAGCTAAGTACTGTCCACTAGGCATGGGGGGAGCCCCAGGGCCTGAGGCCGGCGCTCCTGAGACTCCGGGGCATGTACAGCCTCAACTCATTATTACGTGAGAGTGTCACGGGCGGCGAGCTTCACAGGCACCGGGCCTTCTTCATAGGTACCGGCCTTGCTTCATATCGCCAGACGAGGGCCCCGCCTTGCGCCACCCTCTACCTCCTTTGAGCCGACCAAAGACCAGGACGACACAAAGGAGGGAAAGGGGACGCCAGCGGTTTCCTCGGCGACCACGGGTACTCTACCGGGGGAAGGGTCGTTGTAGCCACCCTGGCAGAGGGCCTACCTCTGGGTGTCCCCTGGTTTCGCATGACTTGGGGAGGGGCCTTGCTCCTGGCTCCCTCCCACGGCCCCCAGCGTGTCTCCTTGTTGAAACGGGTGCCGCCGTGCCAGGGTCGCCGATTGATGTTGCAGCCCATGGTTAGCATAAGCCTGTTCCTCAGAGGTTAGCGGTACCCTGTAGTTGCCGTCGTCGGCGCGATCGTTGTGGTTCTCCACCGGCCCTTGGAAGGCTTCGACTCCTAGCGCCCCTTCTCCCCAATCTTCTCCAATGAATGAGCCGATGTCGTCCTCTGGTGCGTACCCTTGGTCCATCATGCGGGGCATGTAGGCTTCCGGGGCCGTCATCCCGAACACTTCGCCGTGGTGCCCCACACTCCACATTGCTCCGCCCATGATGGCGTCTCGGGGGTGATAATATGGCATCCGGCCGGGACCATGAGGGGTGACGCTCGCGCTTGTGCTCGTCGAGGGCGGCATAGGGGGGGGGGGGTTGGAGCCCCCTACGTCGCCAGCCATGCTGATGTTGACAAAGCCCTCAGGCGTAGTCGATGGCGCGCAGGTGTGGTGAGGCTCGCCGCGCAACCTTGCAGTGGTCTGGGAGGGGAGTTGATAGTAGAAGGGTGGCGCTCCCGATGCCGCTGCGTCCAGCAGCTCGGCAACACGCTCGAGTAGCGTGTCCTGGCCGCTCTCCATTAGCCTGCATCGCAGCAGCTCCCTTGCTACTGTGAGTGCCGCCCGCATGTTCGCTTGCTCTTGTCGTGAGTGCAGCGCTGTTGCTGCGGCGTGACTCACTGCTCTCGCCGCGGCTCGTACTTGCCGCGAGGTGAGGGTGGATGATGCCTGGCTGCGCTGTCCATGCCCGACGGAGCTTGGTGGCGCCCGCGCCACTTGGTGTGCGGGGTCGAGACCTTCATGGGCAGGCGGCGCCGTCCGGGCCGGCCAATCTGCTCAGCGGTCGGATCCGGCCCTTGGGTCGCCAGACATCGTAGCCGGTGATCATTGGAGAGCTGATTGGCGGAGAAGAAGCTCCGGCGCACCCCTACCTGGCGCACCAAATGTCGGATGTGGGGTTCTGGCTACCCTTAAGGTTCGAACACTGGGGTGCGCGCGAAGTCTCTCCCTCCTACCAATCTACGCTCTAGCTCGCTAGGATCTTGCGGACGAACTCGATGAACTCGCAACACAGAAAGACACAGGGTTTATACTGGTTCGGGCCGCCATTGTGGTGTAATACCCTACTCCAGTGTGGTGGTGGTGGATTGCCTCTTGGGCTGATGATGAACAGTACAAGGGAAGAACTGCCTCCTGAGGTTGAGGTGTTCTTGTGCGTATGAACTTGTAGTGCAGGGATTCGATCTCTCTCCCTCCCTCTCTATGGTGGTGGCTAGTCCTATTTATAGATGCCCTGGTCCTCTTCCCAAATATCGAGTGGGAAGGGAGCCAACAATGGCGGGCTAATTTGAAGGGGGACAGCTAGTACAAGCTATCCTGACAAAAGTAGTCTTCGCCTGTGAAAGGCTCTGGTGATGACGCCGTCTTGGGCTCCACAATGACCTCCGTCTTGCAGTCCTCCTGGTCTTGGTCTTGTTGCACCGAAATGGAAACCTTTGCCTGAGGCCTCGGTACTCTGCGGCTGCACTTGCCTCCCTTGCACCAAAGAGGAAACAAGGACGCTGCGCGCGCTGGCGCCCGCCTAGCGCCCGCCTGGTGTCGATTGTCATGGCTTACATCATGAGAGCCTCGTGAGGTTTGCCTTGCCTTGATATCTTCGCTCCTCGCGAGCCTGCCTGACCAGGCCACTCCTGAGGAGGTCTTGACGCCGTCCGCCTCATGAGGCTTGTCCCCTCGCGAGGGTCTTGGGTGCCTTGTTGGTGAAGGTGGGCCGTACGGCCTGCTGGCTTAGCCACGCCATGGGCCGTAGGCAGTCAAGTCTGGGGACGCCCGTTCCCAGAACGCCGACAAAGCCCAAGTCTGCCCCCGAGCCTTCAGCTCAAGCTCAAGCCCCCAAAACATCTGCACCCAAGAGATCTACAAGGAACATCCCTGCTGCTGAGAAGAATAAGGCCCCAGTGCCTAAAGCTCAAGAAGAAGGTGATGAGCTACTAGTGCTAAAAAAACTGAAGCCCAAGATTCTGGATCATAGTGATGATCATCCTGTGGTAGAAAACATGAAAGAAAGGAAGGATGTAGGTCTGAGACTCTAGAGACAGACTGATCCCTATGCCACCAAAAGGAGAACTGTTGTGGACTGCCGCTTTCACACAAAGGAACAACAGGATTTCTATGAGATAGTTTTATTGGACAAGAAGCCCATTGTTTTTGATATGAAGTGGGTTGATTGGAAATACATTGATGACAATGAGGATTACTTCCCAAGTGTTCATGAGAGCTTGAGAATGAATGAAGTTGACAAATTGTTTGGTCAAAAGTTGACAAAGTGGAACGATGAGATGATCATGCAATTTTATTCCACTGCTCACTTCTATCCAGATGGAAGGATTGTCTGGATGACTGAAGGGACAAAGTATCAATTAACAATCTCTAAATGGGCCAAGTTGATCAATGCCCCAAAGGAATAGGAAAATGACACTGATGTATATGCCAAGCCTAGAAAGGATCACAACTCCATGGCCAACATGTACAAGGCCATTCCTGATAAGGCCCTGGAGACACACAAGCTTGGATCCATATAGTATCTACTGCAGGTGTGACCACTATCAACACTATCTTGAGGCACACTCTTTTGCCCAAGTCAGGAGATCATAGAATGATTTGTGGTCACTCAATCAACTTGCTTCACCTATTTGATGTACCTTAGAAGTTCAAGGTGATGAGTCTGATTGTTTAAACTGTGAAGAGAATAGTCGCTGATCAGAAGAGATCGTGTGGATATGCCCTCACATTCAAATGTTGATCAATTTCAAGATGGTAACCGGGACATATCTTCTTGATAAAGAGCATCTTCCCCTGAGGCCAGAATTTGAGGACAACGAGATTGTCATGGATGCATCCCATCCTACTTGTGCAAAAGCCCGGGAGAAGAGAGAGAAAGCAAAGGCTGCAAAAGTAGCAAAGGCAGCAAGTGCACCAGATGCTTCTACTGTGATTCTCAAGACCAAGCAAGATCAACTCAGTTATATGCTTGAGGCTACAGTGAGAATTGAGAAGGGCTTGGCCACCCTGACTCAAAATCAAGAGAGTCTTGAGAGGATTATTGAGACTAAAATTCATGATCTAGATGTGAAGGTCACAGAGATACAGACCACTATGGAGAAGCTCCAAGAAGATGCTGAGGACAGGGATGACAGACGCACCACAGATACTTTCCAGAGAGTGCCAAGGGCACAAAGGTCAACAATTGTGCCAGTTGCCTAAGACTCCAGGACTACCATTTCAGCACCTGCAACAACTGCCTCGGTTGTACCTCCAGTGTCAACCCCTCCAGCTCCACAAACATCTTCTGAAGCATTTGCAGATGTCCTCATCTCCATGCCGTCTATGCACACCGGAGCAACAAGCCATAAGACCCCTTCAGGAGCTCCCGGAGATCGTACCTAGAGTGTTGCATAGCACTATACATTTTCAAGCTTTTTGGTAACTTGTTGCTAAAGGGCGAGAAAGTGTATAGATCATTAGGCTTCGAGAGAGAGCGTGTTTTGCTTTTTATTTGCCTCTCTTGCTACTTTGATCACTTGCTTTGATCATTTGGTTGTTTGATTCCTATGCTACTACTTTTGTTATGCTCGTGAGATACTTATGTGATCATGTGTTTGATCATATACTATGCCTTATTGTGTGCTTGCATGCTTATATCTATGATATTTGTGTATGATCAATCACTTCTACCCTTGGTGATGAGTGCATGTTATCCAACTCTTATCATTTTGAGTGCTAAACCAAGATGTATGTGACATGGAAGAGTGACCCATGATCCTAATCGATTGTGCATTTGCATTCAAAACAAAATTTTAAATAATGCACAAATTTAGGGGAGCTCTTGCTTATCACATACTTCTCGAAGCGATGATATATTTCATTCATATTATCATTTGTCGAAGCTTTGATCTATATGTTGTCATGAATTACCAAAAAGGGCGGGATTGAAAGTGCAACTAATCCCTGGGTGGTTTTGGTAATTCATAACAACATATAGTTCATTGAACTAATATCCATTCAAGTTAAATATTTCAGAAAGTTCAATGTTTGGCATGGCATGGACTAGAGATGTGGACCCCTCAAAATGATAAGGACAAATATTGGCAAAAGCTCAAGACTCTTCATTTCTATTTTAGTGATCCAAGATCACATTGAGTCCATACGAAAGCCAATACTATTAAAAGGGGATGAGGTGTTGCTTAATGGTCTACTTGCTCAAAGTGCTTAGTGATATTGCTCCGAAAACCCCCAGCCACTTTCTCATTTCCAAATATGTCCAAAACTCCAAGTCAAACTCAGCCCCATCGAAATGACCTATCTGGCGCTGCCGAGTTCATTTGACATAGCCACTACCAGAAACCCTAGACAATTCGGTCACACCGATACGGATCTCGGTCTCACCGAGATGGCCTTGCAAACTCTCTATTGCCTGTTGTAATTATTTCGGTCTCACTGAAATGTGCAATCAGTCCCACAGAGTTTGCGTGACCAACTCTCTATTTGCTCTTTGCTGAAATTGGTTTCACCGAGTTCAAGCAATTGGTCTCACCGAGATGAGGTTTTGCCCTAGCCCTAGCACATCGGTCCCACCGAGTTGTTCCAGTCGGTCCCATCGAGATTCCTAACGTTCACATTTTGACCTGAGTCGGTCTCACCAAGTTCTTCTATTCGGTCTGACCGATTTGGGTCAAATGTGTGTGACGGTTGGATTTTGTGTGGAGGCTTGATACGTCTCCAACGTATCTATAATTTTTTATTTCTCCATGCTATATTATCTACTGTTTTGGACATTATTGGGCTTTATTATCCACATTTATATTATTTTTGGGACTAACCTATTAACCGGAGGCCCAGCCCATAATTGTTGTTTTTTGCCTGTTTTAGGGTTTCGAAGAAAAGGAATATCAAACGGAGTCCAAACGGAATGAAACCTTCGGGAACATGATTTTCTCAATGAACAAGACCCAGGAGACTTGGACCCTACGTCAAGACACAGAAGAAGAGGCCACGAGGTAGGGGTGCGCGCCTATACCCCCCCAGGCGCGTCCTCCACCCTCGTGGGCCCCCTGTTGCTCCACCGACGTACTCCTTCCTCCTATATATACCTACGTACCCCCAAACGATCAGATACGGAGCCAAAAACCTAATTCCACCGCCGTAGCTTTCTGTATCCACGAGATCCCATCTTGGGGCCTGTTCTAGAGCTCCGCCGGAGGGGGCGTCGATCATGGAGGGCTTCTACATCAACACCATAGCCTCTCCGATGAAGTGTGAGTAGTTCACCTCAGACCTACGGGTCCATAGTTATTAGCTAGATGGCTTCTTCTCTCTTTTTGGATATCAATACAATGTTCTCTCCCTATCTTGTGGAGAACTATTCGATGTAATTTTCTTTTTGCGGTGTGTTTGTTGAGATCGATGAATTGTGGGTTTATGATCAAGTCTATCTATGAATAATATTTGAATCTTCTCTGAATTCTTTTATGTATGATTGGTTATCTTTGCAAGTCTCTTCGAATTATCAGTTTGGTTTGGCCTACTAGATTGATCTTTCTTGCAATGGGAGAAGTGCTTAGCTTTGGGTTCAATCTTGCGGTGTCCTTTCCCAGTGACAGTAGGGGCAGCAAGGCACGTATTGTATTGTTGCCATCGAGGATAACAAGATGGGGTTTTCATCATATTGCCTGAGTCTATCCCTCTACATCATGTCATCTTGCTTAAGGCGTTACTTTGTTTTTAACTTAATACTCTAGATGCATGCTGGATAGCGGTCGATGAGTGGAGTAATAGTAGTAGATGCAGGCAGGAGTTGGTCTACTTTTCTCAGACGTGGTGCCTATATACATGATCATACCTATATATTCTCATAACTATGCTCAATTCTGTCAATTGCTCAACAGTAATTTGTTCACCCACCGTAGAATACTTATGCTCTCGAGAGAAGCCACTAGTGAAACCTATGGCCCCCGGGCCTGTCTTCATCATATTAATCTCCTACTACTTAGTTATTTCCTTTGCTTTTTATTTTGCCTTTATTTTACTTTGCATCTTTATCACAAAAATACCAAAAATATTATCTTATCATATCTATCATATCTCACTCTCGTAAGTGGCTGTGTAGGGATTGACAACCCCTATTCGCGTTGGTTGCGAGGATTTATTTGTTTTGTGCAGGTACGAGGGACTCGCGCATAGCCTCCTACTGGATTGTTACCTTGGTTCTCAAAAACTGAGGGAAATACTTACGCTACTTTGCTGCATCATCCCTTCCTCTTCGGGTAAAACCAACGCAGTGCTCAAGAGGTAGCAAGAAGGATTTCTGGCGCCGTTGCCGGGGAGGTCTACGCAAAAGTCAACATACCAAGTACCCATCACATACCCTTATCTCCCGCATTACATTATTTGCCATTTGCCTATCGTTTTCCTCTCCCCCACTTCACCCTTGCCATTCTATTTGTCCTCCCTCTCTTTTCGCTCACCTTTCTTCCGCCATGTCTGAATCAAAAAGGGTTGGGGGTTCTCTCCAGAGTTTTAGTACTTTGGACAACCCTTCTATTCTCGCTAAGCTCATAAATAAGGATACTATGGAAAAACCTACCGGAGTTATCAATGAGAGTCTTAATAATTTTGATGAAGATGATTCTGGAATTTTTCATTATTTACTTGATGAATCTTTGGAAGATGCTTGATATAGACTATTAAGGATCAGGGCTAGCTATGTTCCTCAATATCAAATTGAAGTTTACTTAAAAAGCTTTTATATTGCCATGCCTTCTTCTTTTAAGCATGTCTTAGATTCTATATTTGAAGAATGTTTTCTTGAAGGGGATGTCGTAGACACTTATGAAAAAATGAAAACTATATTTGTGCACCCCATGAATGAGAAAGTTGAATCTACATCTCTTTTGCTCTCTTACCAAAATGAATCTATTAAAGAGATAAAGGCTAGCCTAGATACAAATTTCCGTAACATACCTAATCTTTATTCTACCATTAATAGCCATGTGATTTATCAAAATAGAAGGATTAGTTCTATACATAGCAAGTTTTCTCTTTTCTTTCCTAATACCAAAGATGGCAATACCTAGATCTATCCTTGCTTGTCATGCCTAGCTAGGGGCGTTAAACGATAGCGCTTGTTGGGAGGCAACCCAATTTTATTTTTATTCCTTGCTTTTTTCTCTTGTTTAGTAATAAATAATTTATCTAGCCTCTTTTTTGGTTGTTATTTTTGTGTTTAATTAGTGTTTGTGCCAAGTAGAACCGTTGGGAAGACTTGGGGAAAGTCTTGTTACACTTGCTGTAAAAACAGAAACTTTAGCGCTCACGAGAACTGCTGTCATTTTTATTTTGAAAGTGATATTTAGTTAATTCTTTCTGAAGATGATTAATACATAAATTCCTCACGTCCAGAAATTTATTTTAGAATTTTTGGGGTTCCAGATCTTGCGCTAGCTACAGATTACTACAGACTGTTCTGTTTTTGCAGATTCTGTTTTTTGTGTGTTGTTTGCTTATTTTGATGAATCTATGGCTAGTAAAATAGTTTATAAACCATAGAGAAGTTGGAATACAGTAGTTATAACACCAATATAAATAAATAATGAGTTCATTACAGTACCTTGAAGTGGTCTTTTGTTTTATTTCGCTAACGGAGCTCACGAGATTTTCTACTTTAAGTTTTGTGTTGTGAAGTTTTCAAGTTTTGGGTGAAGATTTGATGGATTATGGAACAAGGAGTGGCAAGAGCCTAAGCTTGGGGATGCCCATGTCACCCCCAAGATAATCTAAGGACACCTAAAAGCCAAAGCTTGGGAATGCCTCGGAAGGCATCCCCTCTTTCGTCTAGTTCTATCGGTAACTTTACTTGGAGCTATATTTTTATTCGCCACATGATATGTGTTTTGCTTGGAGCGTCTTGTATGATTTGAGTCTTTATTTGTTAGTTTACCACAATCATCCTTGCTGTAGACACCTTTTTAGAGAGCCATACATGATTTGAAACTTGTTAGAATACTCTATGTGCTTCGCTTATATCTTTTGAGTTATATAGTTTTGCTCTAGTGCTTCACTTATATCTTTTAGAGCACGGTGGTGGATTTGTTTTATAGAAACTATTGATATATCATGCGTCACTTAGATTATTTTGAGAGTCTCAAATAGCATGGTAATTTGCTTCAAATCCTAATATGCTTGGTATACAAGATTAGTAATAAAACTTTCTTATGAGTGTGTTGAATACTATGAGAAGTTCGATGCTTGATAATTGTTTTGAGATATGAAGATGGTGATATTAAAGTTGTGCTAGTTGAGTAGTTGTGAATTTGAGAAATACTTGTGTTAAAGTTTGTGATTCCCGTAGCATGCACGTATGGTGAACCGTTATGTGATGAAGTCGGAGCATGATTTATTTTTTTGATTGTCTTCCTTATGAGTGGCGGTTGGGGACGAGCGATGGTCTTTTCCTACCAATCTATCCCCCTAGGAGCATGCGCGTAATACTTTTCTTTGATAACTTTTAGATTTTTGCAATAAGTATATGAGTTCTTTATGACTAATGTTGAGTCCATGGATTATACGCACTCTCACCCTTCCACCTTTGCTAGCCTCTCTAATACCGCGCACCTTTCGCCGGTATCATACACCCACCATATACCTTCCTCAAAATAGCCACCATACCTACCTATTATGGCATTTCCATAGCCATTCCGAGATATATTGCCATGCAACTTTCCACCGTTCCGTTTATTATGACACACTCCATCATTGTCATATTGCTTAGCATGATCATGTAGTTGACATCGTATTTATGGCAAAGCCACCATTCATAATTCTCTCATACGTGTCACTCTTGATTCATTGCATATCCCGGTACAACACCGGAGGCATTCATATAGAGTCATATTTTGTTCTCAAAATTGAGTTGTAATTCTTGAGTTGTAAGAAAAATAAAAGTGTGATGATCATCATTATTAGAGCATTGTCCCAGTGAGGAAAGGATGATGGAGACTATGATTCCCCCACAAGTCGGGATGAGACTCCAAACGAAAAATAAAAAAAGAGAAAGAAAAGAGTCCATAAAAAAGAGAGAAAAGGCCCAAATAAAAAATGAGAGAAAAAGAGAGAAGGGACAATGTTACTATCCTTTTACCACACTTGTGCTTCAAAGTAGCACCATGATATTCATAGTAGAGAGTCTCTCATGTTATCACTTTCATATACTAGTGGGAGTTTTTCATTATAGAACTTGGCTTGTATATTCCAATGATGGGCTTCCTCAAATCTCCCTAGGTCTTCATGAGCAAGCAAGTTGGATGCACACCCACTTAGTTTCTTTTTGAGCTTTCATATACTTATAGCTCTAGTGCATCCGTTGCATGGAAATCCCTACTCACTCACATTGATATCTATTGATGGGCATCTCCATAGCCCATTGATATGGCTAGTTGATGTGAGACTATCTTCCCTTTTTTGTCTTCTCCACAACCATCATTCTATTCCACCTATAGTGCTATGTCCATGGATCACGCTCATGTATTGCGTGAAAGTTGAAAAAGTTTTGAGAATGTCAAAAGTATGAAACAATTGCTTGGCTTTGTCATCGGGGTTGTGCATGATTTAAATATTTTGTGTGGTGAAGATGGAGCATAGCCAGACTATATGATTTTGTAGGGATAACTTTCTTTTGCCATGTTATTTTGAGAAGACATAATTGCTTTGTTAGTATGCTTGAAGTATTATTATTTTTATGTCAATATTAAACTTTTGTCTTGAATCTTTTGGATCTGAATATTCATACCACAATTAAGAAGAATTACATTAAAATTATGCCAAGTAGCACTCCGCATCAAAAATTCTGTTTTTATCATTTACCTACTCGAGGACGAGCAGGAATTAAGCTTGAGGATGCTTGATACGTCTCCAACGTATATATAATTTTTTTATTGCTCCATGTTATATTATCTACTGTTTTGGACATTATTGGGCTTTATTATCCACTTTTATATTATTTTTGGGACTAACCTATTAACCGGAGGCCCAGCCCATAATTGTTGTGTTTTGCATGTTTTAGGGTTTCGAAGAAAAGGAATATCAAACGAAGTCCAAACGGAATGAAACCTTCGAGAACGTGATTTTCTCAACGAACAAGACCTAGGAGACTTGGACCCTACGTCAAGACACAAAAGAGGAGGCCACGAGGTAGGGGCGCGCCTACCCCCCCAGGCGCGCCCTCCATCCTCGTGGGCCCCCTGTTGCTCCACCGATGTACTCCTTCCTCCTATATATACCTACGTACCCCCAAATGATCAGATACGGAGCCAAAAACCTAATTCCACCGCCGCAACTTTCTGTATCCGCGAGATCCCATCTTGGGGCCTGTTCTGGACCTCCACCGGAGGGGGCATCGATCACGGAGGTCTTCTACATCAACACCATAGCCTCTCCGATGAAGTGTGAGTAGTTCACCTCAGACCTACGGGTCCATAGTTATTAGCTAGATGGCTTCTTCTCTCTTTTTGGATCTCAATACAATGTTCTCCCCCTCTCTTGTGGAGAACTATTCGATGCAATCTTGTTTTTGCGGTGTGTTTGTTGAGATTGATGAATTGTGGGTTTATGATCAAGTCTATCTTTGAATAATGTTTTAATCTTCTCTGAATTCTTTTATGTATGATTGGTTATCTTTGCAAGTCTCTTCGAATTATCAGTTTGGTTTGGCCTACTAGATTGATCTTTCTTGCAATGGGAGAAGTGCTTAGCTTTGGGTTCAATCTTGCGGTGTCCTTTCCCAGTGACAGTAGGGGCAGCAAGGCACGTATTGTATTGTTGCCATCGAGGATAACAAGATGGGGTTTTCATCATATTTCATGAGTCTATCCCTCTACATCATGTCATATTGCTTAAGGTGTTACTCTGTTTTTAACTTAATACTCTAGATGCATGCTGGATAGCGGTCGATGAGTGGAGTAATAGTAGTAGATGCAGGCAGGAGTCGGGTCTACTTGTCTCGGACGTGATGCCTATATACATGATCATACCTAGATATTCTCATAACTATGCTCAATTCTGTCAATTGCTCAACAGTAATTTGTTCACCCACTGTAGAATACTTATGCTCTCGAGAGAAGCCACTAGTGAAACATATGGCCCCCGGGTCTATCTTCATCATATTAATCTCCTACTACTTAGTTATTTCCTTTGCTTTTATTTTGCCTTTATTTTACTTTGCATCTTTATCACAAAAATACCAAAAATATTATCTTATCATATCTATCAGATCTCACTCTCGTAAGTGGTCGTGTAGGGATTGACAACCCCTATTTGCATTGGTTGCGAGGATTTATTTGTTTTGTGCAGGTAGGAGGGACTCGCTCGTAGCCTCCTACTGGATTGATACCTTGGTTCTCAAAAACGGAGGGAAATACTTATGCTACTTTGCTGCATCATCCCTTCCTCTTCGGGGAAAACCAACACAATGCTCAAGAGGTAGCAAGGCTATATATACCCCTCCACCCCTTCTCCATTTGAGAGAGAGCCATCAGAACGTGCCTCCACTTCCACTACTCATTTTCTGAGAGATAACCACCTACTCGTTTGTTGAGACCAAGACATTCCAATCCAACCACAGGAATCTTGATCTCTAGCCTTCCCCAAGTTGCTTTCCACTCAAATCATCTTTCCACCATAGCCAAATCTGTGAGAGAGAGCTGAGTTTTGGGGAGACTATCATTTGAAGCACAAGAACAAGGATTTCATCATCAACACACCATCTATTACCTTTTGGAGAGTGGTGTCTCCTAGATTGGTTAGGTGTCGCTTGGAAGCCTCTGACAAGATTGTGGAGTTGAACCAAGAAGTTTGTAAGGGCAAGGAGATCGCCTACTTCGAAGATCAACCTGAGTGAGGCAAGTCCTTCATGGGCGATGACCATGGTGGGATAGACATGGTTGCTTCTTCATGGACCCTTCATGGGCGGAGCCCTCCGTGGACTCGCGCAACCGTTACCCTTCGTGGGTTGAAGTCTCCATCAAAGTGGACATATGATAGCACCACCTATCGGAACCACGCCAAAAATCTTCGTGTCTACATTGCATTTGCCTTCTCCAAACCCTTACCTTTACCTTCATATGCAATGCTTTACTTTCCGCTGCTACACTCTTAGAATTGCATGCGTAGGTTGATTGCTTGACTTGTACCAGTTGCTAAAATCTGCCAACACTTAAAATTGGGAAAATGTTAGATTTTTATTTGGTCAAGTAGTCCAATCACCCCCCCTCTAGACCTACTTTCGATCCCACAAGTGGTATCAGAGCTTTGGTCTCCCTTTGCCTTGATTTCCATAGCTTTGGTGATCATAGCCTTGATTTCACAACCTAGGAGAGTATGGTGTCTAGCGAGGGAAATTACCACCGTAGGGGTCCTTACTTTGATGGTACTAATTTTGCTAGTAGGAAGCATAAGATGAAAATGCATATTCTTGGTCATAACCCCGCCATTTGGGCTATTGTGTTTATTGGCTTGCAAGGTGAATACTTTGAGGATGGAAGAGAACCAGATAGTGAAGCATCCACAGAAGAATTGAAGATGTTGCAATACAATGCTCAAGCTTGCGATATTCTCTTCTACGGATTGTTCCCTGAAAAATTCAACAAAATCAGCCGCCTTGAGAATACAAATGAAATTTGGGATACTTTGGTTGATATGCACGAAGGTACCGTGCCCGTCAAGGAATCCAAATTGGATGTGCTTCAAAGTCAACTTGACAAGTTCAAAATGAAGGATGGTGAAGGAGTCGCTGAGATGTACTCTAGGCTTGCTCTCATCACAAATGAGATTGCCGGCTTAGGAAGCGAAGAGATGACCGACAAATTCATCATCAAGAAGATCCTAAGAGCCTTGGATGGAAAATATGATACCGTGTGCACCTTGATCCAAATGATGCCCAATTACAAAGATCTCAAGCCAATGGAAGTCATTGGTAGAATTGTTGCTCATGAGATGTCACCCAAGGATAAGGAAGAGCTTCACAACAAGTCTACTAGTGCTTATAAAGCTTCATGTGATGCTCCTACAACATCAATAAACTCACAGTTCATCGGATCCCAACAAACACACCACAAAAAGGGTTACATCAAATAGATCTCCAAGAGACCATTGTATTAAGAATCAAGAGAGAGAGAGAGAGAGAGAGAGAGAGAGGAAGCCATCTAGCTACTAACTACGAGCCCGAAGGTCTACAATGAACTACTCACGCATCATCGGAGAGGCACCAATGAGGATGATGAACCCCTCCGTGATGGTGTCTTGATTGGAGCTGGTGTTTCTGGAACTTGCGGTGGCTGGAATTGTGTTTCGTCAACTCCCCTAGGATTTTTGGATTTTTGGGGTATTTATAGAGCAAAGGGGCAGTGCGGGAGGCGGCCGAGGTGAGCAAAACCCACCAGGGCATGCCTGGGCCCCCAGGCGCGCCCAGGTGGGTTGTGCTCCCCTTGGAGCCCCCCTTTGGTACTTCTTTGGCCCATCGTGTGTCTTCTGGTCCAGAAAAAATCTCCAAAAAGTTTTGCTGCATTTGGACTCCGTTTGGTATTGATTCTCTGCGAAGTAAAAAAAACAAGCAAAAAATAGCTACTGGCACTGGCCACTATGTCAACAGGTTAGTCCCAAAAAATGATATAAAGTTGCTATAAAATGATTGTAAAACATTCAAGAATGATAATATAACATCATGGAACAATCAAAAAATTATAGATACATTGGAAACATATCAGTAGCATACTTTCTTGGACCATCATCCAAGGTTCTACTAGCATAGTGAATAATATTGAGTCTCTTATATACTCTTTGTCCTTGGACAATTTATACAACATTCACTAGCATCCCACATAATTTAAAAATGTAGGTTTCAATCAGGTGGTTGAATTTTAGGTACAATAACAAGAGCTTTGTTTAATGTTTCAATTTTCAAAAGCTTCAAGACAATCATCATCAAAAGAAATGGCATTGTCTGTATCGCTAAATGCATTATGGTATGTCTGAAGTGCATTACAATACAAAGCCTTGCATGTGAAACCTTTCCACCGCAGCTGAGAGAAGCACCCTGGTCCCACGACACCAGAGTTCCGTCACCTCCACTAGCTGTTCCGGTGGCAGCAAGAGGGAGGAGACCTCTGACATTGTTTTCGCTTGCTGATGACCCACAAGTATAGGGGATCAATTGTATTCCTTTCGATAAGTAAGAGTGTCAAACCAAACGAGGAGCAGAAGGAAATGACAAGTGGTTTTTAGCAAGGTAATGTCTGCAAGCACTGAAATTGTAAGTAATGAGTAGTTTGATAGCGAGATAATTTGTAATGAGCAAGTAATGATAATAGTAAGAAAAGTGCAGCAAGGTAGCCCAATCCTTTTGAGGCAAAGGACAGGCCAAAACGGTCTCTTATGATAAGCAAAGTGTTCTTGAGGGTACAGGGGAATTTCATCTAGTCACTTTCATTATGTTGGTTTGATTTGTGTTCGCTACTTTGATAATTTGATATGTGGATGGACCGGTGCTTTGGTGTTGTTCTTATTTGAACAAACCTCATACTTATGATTAACCCCCTCAGAAGCATCCGCAACTACGAGAAAAGTATTAAGAATAAATTCTAACAATAGCATTAAAATTTTGGATCCAATGGGCCCCTTACGGAATAGCGCATAAACTAGGGTTTAAGCTTCTGTCACTCTAGCAACCTATCATCTAATAACTACTCCACAATGCATTCCCTTATGCCCAAATATGGTGAAGTGTCATGTAGTCGATGTTCACATGACACCACTAAGGGAATCACAACATACATACCATCAAAATATCGAACACATATAAAATTCACATGATTACTTGCAACAAGATTTCTCCTGTGACCTCAAGAACAAAAGTAACTACTCATAAATGTTAACCATGCTCATGATCAGAGGGGTATTAAATAGCATATTGGATCTGAACATATAATCTTCCACCAAACAAACCATATAGTAGTCAACTACAAGATGTAATCAACACTACTAGTCACCCACAAGTACCAATCTATAGTTCCGGTACCAAAATTGAACACAAGAGATGAACTAGGTTTTGAGAGGAAATGGTGTTGTTGAAGGTGTTGATGGAGATTGCCCTCCCCAAGATGGGAGAGTTGTTGGTGATGATGATGACGATGATTTCCCCCTTCGGGAGGGAAGTTCCCCCGGCGGAATCGCTCTGCCAGAGGGAAAAAGTGCTCATGCCCAAGTTCCGCCTCGAGACAGCGGTGCTTCGTCTCGAAAGTCATCTCCTTATTTTTCTAGGTCAAAATGACTTATATACCAGAAGATGGGCACTGGAAGTGGGCTGGGCGGAGCACAACCCACTAGGGCACGCCTGGGGGGCTAGGCGCACCCTGGTGTCTTGTGCTCACCAGGTGCCCCCCTGCAGTAGTTATTTGCTCCAGTATTTCTTATTTATTCCATAAAAATTCCTCGTGAAGTTTCAGCCCATTTGGAGTTGTGCAGAATAGGTAGCTTGACATAGCTTTTTCAGGTCGAGATTTCCAGCTGCCGGAATTCTCCCTCTTTGTGTGTACCTTGCAAATTATGAGAGAAAAGGCATTACAATTACTCCAAAAAACATTATTATGCATAAAAATATTATAAATAACAGTAGGTAAATATGATGCAAAATGGACGTATCAACTCCCCAAGCTTAGACCTCGCTTGTCCTCAAGCGAAAACCGAAATCGAAAAACATGTCCACATGCTTAGAGAGAGAGAGGTGTCGATAAAAAAATACGGACATAGAAGCATCAAACTTTTATGATAGACTTCTCATGAATAAGTAACAATTCATCACAACATCGAAGTATAAAGCATAAACTCTATTGGAAACCAACAAACTATGTTCTCATTCAACTTTGCGACTACAATTCATCATCTTTTCAGGAAGGGTCGCGTATCGGAGCCTTTAGGCAAGTCCACATACTCAACCATCATATAGTCTTCTATGATTGCTAACACTCACCACATACACATGAGCAAAACGTTTCAACCGGACACATAGAAAGATAGGGACTTATAGTTCTGCCTCCCAATGTATTCACCTCAAGGGTGATGTCAACAATAATAACTCATGCTATCCATATCCAACTGGATATATGTGCCTACATCTTTCCTCACCACATGATACTTGCCAAAATAGAAAATAGAAAGGAATAGAAATAACAACTTTCACTCTTGCACAAAAGTAAATACATAAAAGTAAAAGATAGGCCCTTCGCAGAGGGAAGCATAGATTACCATGCGCTTTTTTGTATGCTCAATCCCTTAGTGCAAAAGAACGTCACGTTATATTGCCCCTTGTGGTAGCAACCTTTATTATGCAGTCTGTCGCTTTTATTCTTCGCCATCACAAGTTCGTACAATGCTTAATTTTCTCTTACACTAAATGATCTAACACTTTTAGAAGCAATTTTTATTGCCTTATTGCACCAATGACAACTTACTTGAAGGATCTTACTCAATCCTTAGGTAGGTATGGTGGACTCTTGAAAATAAGATTTGGGTTTAAGGGTTTTGGATGCACAAGTAGTATATCTACTTGGTGTGGAATTTTTGGCTAGCCAAGATGGGGGGCAAGCACCACATGTTGAAGGATCTATGACAATATAACTTCCATGTGAATATGAACAAACTTAAATCATTAAGTTGTCTTCCTTGTCCAACATCAATAATTTTGGCATATAATATTTTGATGGGGGCTTATAATCATAAAAGATTTCCAAATAGTATATTTGCATGTGAATCGTCTCTTCTCTTATTAATTCTTTCATGAATTGCATCATTGACCAATGCTATCTTTGTCAATCTCCAATAAAATTTTCTACTTATACTTTTCCTTATGTGGTGTCATTACTTACCATAAGATTAGCATATGATCTTTTCCATTTATTTCCTTTCTTTTTATTGAACATGAAAGTAAAGAAAGCAAAACTCAAACTAAACTTTATTATATATCTCGCACATGATTACAAAGATAGATCACTAAGAAAACTCTCGAAAAGAAAGGATCGAACTAAACTTTTATTCATCTAAAGCAAAAGATAGCTATGGATCAAACTAAGATAAGTAAAGACAAAAGATAGTGGAGGTGATACGATACCGGGGCACCTCCCCCAGGCTTGGTGAAAGCCAAGGGGAGTGTCCATACCCGATACTCAATTTTCTTTTGGTGATGAAGAAGGAGGTGGTGGTGATGAAGTGGAGAGTTTATCTTTCTTCCTTAGCTTACGCTTGAGGATGGAATTCTCTTCCTTTAAATCACTGATCTCCTGCTCAAGCTCCAGTACCTTTTTGCATAAATCTTGCTTATTTTCCTGCAAAAGACGAAAGGGGATAAACTGGATCTTAGGCTTCTTTGCTTTGTTGGGGAGACTTGACTTCTTAAATTCAACGTGCATATCCCCAGGTTGAGGCAATGGGGCTTCATCCTTGTCTGAGCTCGTCTCCTCCTCCCTTTTAGGCTCATAGTCTTCCTCTTCCTCCAAAGTCCAGCTATAGTGCTCCACACCCCCATAAACCTTAGGGTTTGCGATATAATCAGCAACATAGCTCTCCCCCTCTGAGTCTTGGGATGACATATTTTCAGATCTATCAGGAAACAACAAGGAAAAGAAAATAGAAGATTTCTCCGTAATGCGGTGGTCAATAGGTTCGGGAGGTATATAAAGATTTTTTATCTTGGGAAACAAGCAAACGGAAGAAAAACGGAGTCCAGGAGGTTCCCGAGGTGTGCACAACCCACCTGGGCACGCCTGGCTTGCCATGCACGCCCTGGTGTCTTGTGCCCACCAGGGTCACCTTCGTGGTAGTTTCTTATTTTCCTAACTTTTTAAATATTCCCAAAGTGACAGAAAATATTTTTGCGGATTTTTCAGAGTCCTTTTACTTACCATATCACATACCTCCTCCTTTTCACGATTCTGGAGTGTTCCAGAAGGTTTCTTTTATGTGTTTTTCCGATGTCATAGTTTGGATAATATTGCTTTCAACATTAATGGGCATACCTGAGATATAATGTTTTATTCATTGCCCATTAACAACCTTCGGGTTAGTACCTTCGGCATTATTTATTTTGATGGCTCCAGATTGATAAACCTCCTCGATAGCATAAGGTCCTTCCCATTTGGAGAGGAGTTTTCCCGCGAAGAATCTGAAACGAGAGTTGTACAAAAGAACATATTCTCCAACTTTGAACTCGCACTTTTGGATTCTTTTATCATGCCATCTTTTAATTTTTTTTCGTTAAATAACTTGGCATTTTCGTAAGCTTGGGTTCTCCATTCATCTAGTGAGCTAATATCAAATAACCTCTTTTCACCGACAAGTTTGAAATCATAGTTGAGTTCTTTAATTGCCCAATAAGCTTTATGTTCTAACTCAAGAGGCAAATGACAAGCTTTTCCCTAAACCATTTTATAAGGAGACATACCCATAGGATTTTTATATGTTGTTCTATAAGCCCAAAGTGCATCATCTAATTTCTTAGACCAATTCTTGCGGGACCTATTGATAGTCTTTTGTAAAATTAATTTCATTTCTCTATTGCTAAGTTCAACTTGACCACTAGACTGAGGATGATAGGATGATGCAATTCTATGGTTAACATCATACTTGGCAAGCATTTTACGGATAGCAACATGAATAAAGTGTGAACCACTATCAATCATTAAATATTTAGGGACTCCAAACCTTGGGAAAATAACTTCCTTAAGCATTTTAATAGAGGTGTTGTGATCAGCACTACTAGTTGGAATAGCTTCTACCCACTTAGTAACATAATCAACAGCAACCAAAATATGAGTATACCCATTAGAGAAAGGAAAAGGTCCCATGTAAGCATCAAATGGTTCAATAGCAAGTGAATTCTTCACGCTTACCGATATTACCTATTCTTTGACATTCATCACAAGTTGAAACAAACTTACGAGCATCCTTGAAGACAGTAGGCCAATAAAATCCATATGGCAATACCTTGTGAGCAGTTCTATCTCCCACATGATGCCCTCCATAAGCCTTGGAGTGACATTTCCGTAGGATTTGTCCCTGTTCATGCTCAGGCACACAACGTCTAATAATACCATCTACTCCTTCTTTATAAAGATGTGGGTCATCCCAAAAGTCGTGTCTTAAATCATAGAAGATTTTTTTCTTTTATTGGTATGTAAAGCTAGGTGGTATGTATTTAGCAACAATATAATTAGCATAGTCAGCATACCAAGGTGTACTATTAGAAACATTTATTGCAGCTAATTGCTCATCAGGAAAACTATCATTAATAGGTTGTGGGTCATCAAGATTATTTTCAAGTCTAGACAAGTTATCAGTTACGAGGTTCTCCGCTCCTTTTCTATCAGTGATATGCAAATCAAATTCTTGTATCAAGAGAACCCGCCTAATGAGTCTAGGTTTAGCATTTTTATTTTCCATAAGATATTTTATAGCAGCATGATCAGTGTGAACAATAGCTTTAGAATCAACAATGTAAGATCTGAATTTATCACAAGCAAACACCACTCCTAAAAATTCTTTTTCAATAGTAGCATAATTTCGTTGAGCACTGTCTAGAGTTCTACTAGCATAATGAATAGCATTCAGTTTCTTATCAACTCTTTGTCCTAGAGCAGCACCAACAACATAATCACTAGCATCACACATAATTTCAAAAGGCAAGTTCCAATCAGGTGGTTGAACAATAGGTGCAGAAATTAAGGCTTTATTGAGTGTTTCAAAGGCTTCTAAACAATCATCATAAAAACAAATGGAATATCCTTTTGCAAGAGATTTGTAAGAGGCCTAGAAATTTTAGAGAAGTCTTTAATAAACCTCCTATAGAAACTAACATGACCGAGGAAACTACGAATACCTTTGATATCTTTAGGACATGGCATTTCTCAATTGCATCAACCTTAGCTTTGTCCACCTCAATACCTCTTTCAGAAATATTATGGCCCAAAAAAATACCTTCATTCGCCATAAAGTGGCACTTCTCCCAATTCAAGACAAGATTTGTTTGATCACATCTCTGCAAAACTCGATCAAGATTGCTTAAACAATCATCAAAAGAATTCCCATAAACAGAAAAGTCATCCATGAAAACCTCAACAATCTTTTCACAAAAGTTAGAGAATATAGCAGTCATACATGTTTGAAAGGTAGCAGGTGCATTGCATAAACCAAAAGGCATATGTCTAACAGCGTAAGTTCCAAAAGGACAAGTAAAAGTGGTCTTTTCTTGATCAGGTTGGGAAACAGGTATTTGTGAACCAGAATATCCATGAAGGAAGCAAAAAATGTGTGTGCTTAGATAATCTTTCTAGCATTTGATCAATAAAAGGCAGAGGGTAATGATCTTTTCTAGTTGCTTTGTTTAATTTTCTAAAAATCAATTACCATTCTATAGCCTGTAACGATTCTTTGTGGAATGAGTTCATTCTTATCATTAGGAACAACAGTAATGCCTCCTTTCTTAGGGACACAATGAACATGACTTACCCATCTACTATAAGCTATAGGATAGATTATACCTGCTTCCAGAAGTTTTAATATTTCCGCTCTTACCAGTTCTTTCATATTCGGATTTAACAGACGTTGGTGATCAACAATGGGTTTAGCATTAGGTTCCACATTAATCTTGTGCTGACATAGAGTGGGACTAATGCCCTTAAGATCATCAAGAGTATATCCAGTAGCAGCTCGGTGCTTCCTTAGAACTTTCAATAATCTTTCTTCGTCATGTTCTGAAAGGTTAGCACTAGTAATAACAGGATAAATCTTTTTCTCATCGAGATAAGCATATTTCAAAGTGTCAGGCAATTATTTTAATTCAAACACGGGATCACCTTTAGGTGGAGGAGGACCTCCAAGAGTTTCGATAGGAAAATTGTGTTTAAGCAGAGGACATTGTTCAAAGAAAATCTTGTCTATTTCATTTCTCTCATGCATATGTAAATCATTCTCATGGTCTAGCAAATATTGTTCTAAAGGATCAGTAGGGGTACAACAATAAAAGCAAGACCAATAATTTCATCCTTATTAGGCAATTCTTTTATATGAGGTTTTCTACTAAACTTGAAAAAATTAAACTCATGAGACTCATCACCAAAGCTAGCACCGATAGTTTGTTTTTCACAATCTATTTTAGCATTAACGGTGTTCAGGAAAGGTCTACCAAAGATAATGGGAAAAAAGTCATCTTGTGGGGAATTAAGAACAAGAAAATCGATAGGGTATTTTACCTTCCCACACAAGACTTCAACAACTCTAACAATCCCAAGTGGTGTGATGGTGTCTCTATTAGCTAGTTTAATAGTAACATCTATGTCTTCTTTTTCAGTGGGTGCTATGTCATTCATAATTTCTTGATATAAGGTAAAGGGAATAGCACTCACGCTAGAACCTATGTCATATAAACCATGATAACAGTGATCTTCTATTTTAACTAAGACAACAGGAATGCCAACAAAGGGTCTATGTTTATCTTTATTATCGGGTTTGGCCATTCTTGCAGCTTCATCATAGAAGTAAATAACATGCCCATCTATATTTTCTTCCAGGAGATCCTTAACCATAGCAACACTAGGTTCTACTTTGATTTGTTCATCTGGTTTAGGTCTTCTAATATAACTTTTGTTGACCACAGTTGAAACTTTAGCATGTTCCTTCATCCTAACAGGGAAAGGTGGTTTTTTTATATAAGCAGTAGGAACAACTGGATCAACATTTTATAAATAATAGCATCATCTTTAGCTATTACTGGTTCTTCAATTTCTTCTTTAATAGGTGGGTGATATTTAAACCACTTCTTTTTAGGGAGATCAACATGAGTAGCAAATGGTTCACAAAAGGAGGCTACTATCTCAGAGTCAAGTCCATATTTAGTGCTAAACTTTTGAAAAGCATCGGTATTCATAAAATATTTAACACAATCAAACTCAAGCTTAATACCTGACTCTTTACGTTTGTCGACTTCCCAATCTTCAGAGTTGCGTTTAATTATTTCCAAAAGATCCCACCGGAATTCAATAGTCTTCTTCATAAAAGAACCAACACAAGAAGTATCAAGCATGTATCGATCATTATGAGAAATCCGAGCATAAAAATTCTGAATAAAAGTTTCTCTTGAGAGCTCATGATTGGGGAATGAATATAACATTGACTTAAGCCTCCCCCAAGATAGAGTGATACTTTCTCCTTCACAAGGCCAAAAATTATATATATATAATTTCGATCACAATGAACTAGATGCATAGGATAATTTTTTGGTGAAACTCCAATTTCAATCGATTCCAATTCCAAGATCCAATATCATCGCATAGCCTGTACCATGCCAATGCTTTTCCCTTCAAAGATAAAGAGACAACCTTCTTCTTAACTTCATCTTTGGGTAAACCTGCAAGCTTAAACAACCCACAAATTTCTTCCACATATATCAAGTGCATATCAGGATGTTTGGTTCCATCTCCTGCATAAGGATTAGCCAGCAGTTGTGTCACACCCCGGATGTAACTTACCATATTTGTACTCTGACTCTTGCCATTTTCGGCTCTAAGTTATGAGATTCCCTCGTGGTTGGATTTTGTCTTCGTTTTTCATTTTGTTCATGTCATGCATTTCATATCATGTCATCATGTGCATCTCATTTGCATACGTGTTCGTCTCATGCATCCGAGCATTTTCCTCGTTGTCCGTTTTGCAATCCGACACTCCTATGTTCTCCGGCGCCCTCTTTTGCCTCTTTTTCCTGTGCGGGTGTTAAACATTCTTGGAATGGACCGAGATTTGCCAAGCGACCTTGGTACATCATCGGTAGACCGCCTATCAAGTTTCGTTCCATTTGGAGTCCGTTTGATACTCCAACGGTTAAACGGGGAACCGTAAAGGCCTCGTGTGTGTTGCAGCCCAACACCCCTCCAAAATGGCCCAATAACCCATCCAAAACCCTTCCATGTCCTCAGCCGTCGAATCACGATCGCGTGGGCAAAAACTACACCTCATTTGGACACTCCCACCTCCTTCTATGTATAAATGTGTGCACCTCTCCAAAATTTCCGGTCTAAACCCTAGTCCCCCCTTCCTCCATGTGCCGGACACGTTCGCCCGGCGCCGGACACGTCCGTCGCCGTCCCCTCACCCAATCTTTGTGCGCCACATCACCGGGACGCGCCCCACTTCACCGCCGCCGCCACCGAAGCCCGCAGGGCCAGCGGGAGGCCCTCCCGGCCCGGATCGGGCGCCGCCGCCCCGCGCGGGACCCCGCCGCCTCGCCGGTCGCCGGCCCCGCCGCCTCGTCACCCGCCGCCCGCGCCGCTGCTCGCCGGGCCTCCACCATCGTCCATCGCCGTGCCCGACCACCTCCCGCCGGTCGCTCGTGCCTCTCCTCACCTCCGGCCGTTTCCCCGCACCGTTCTCCGGCGAGCTCGCACCGGACTTCCTGGGATTCCGCGCCAGATCCAGATCTGGAAGAGAGGGTTGACCTCGTTTTTCTCCACTAAGCCTTTTTCTGCATTATTTTGTGCCTCTATTCATCATGCCATAACTCCTCATCCGTAGATCCGTTTTGCATGCATGATATATCAAAATGTTCATCATGATGTGCTCTTCATTTTGTTCCATTGTGCCATACTTGTTTGGGTCCATCTTGATGCCCA
Source organism: Triticum dicoccoides (assembly GCF_002162155.2). Taxonomy (NCBI): domain Eukaryota; kingdom Viridiplantae; phylum Streptophyta; class Magnoliopsida; order Poales; family Poaceae; genus Triticum; species Triticum dicoccoides. The sequence continues at coordinate 452,139,819 of NC_041384.1, forward strand.
AATGACGGATGCAAGAGTGCTATAAAATGTTAGGTGTTGATTCTTAGCAGAGTATGAGCATTTATCATTTTTGCTACATTTGTTGTGTGCTGCATATGGGCATGAGCTCTACATGTGTTTTGGGCTATGCCATGCCATCTTTATAGGGGTGTATGCCATGTATTTTTCTGACAAGGTTGCTTTACTTTTGCTATAAAATGTTCCTGGCAGATTGTTTACATGTTAATCAATTTTGACAAGGTTGTTGTAGTTAATCCATGCATGCTATGATCTTGTTATTGCTTTGGTTAGCTTCATGATCATGTCTTCTTGATGCGAGTATGCTTAGTTTGTCATGCAAGGCTTTGTGAATAGTGAATCGAGCTCGCAAAGTTGCCTTCATATTTGCCATGCTCAGTTTTCTGCTTAGTCTGAATCTATTAACGAAACTTGCAATGTTTACATGGGTGCCATAATATCTTATGTGCCTTTTTGGCTCTTGGTTAGTAAGGAACTTTTGTTTTATGCTTTGAGTAGATTCATGCCATACCTTTGTTTTCTATGTTCTGTTCCTGTAGCATGTTGTTATCTTGCTCTAAACATTGCTTCCTGATGTTACTTCCTGGCATGGTATTATTTTCACTAAGTCTGTGATGCTGATATCTTTTACACTTTTGCCATGCTTGTTTGAACCTGTTATAGTGTGATTTTGCCATAGCTCAGTGTTCATCTTTTGTCAAGCATCTTTAGTAGATTACTTCCATGTGCTTTGTTGCTATGTTGGAGTGCAATAGCTTAGTTTCTTGTTGCATTTTAGATGGCATTGTGTTGTTAATCCCAGAATTGTGCCATTCTTGTTTTGCTTGCCATTTGCAAACCGTGCATCCGATTTCGGTGATCTTTATATCGATTTCGACCGAAATCAAATCATCTTTCCAGAGGCGCACTTGGTTTGCCAAGTTGAGGCCTGGTTCAATCTTTCCCTTCCGGAGCACGCATATGCATTGCATATCACATCCCGCATATCATGCCATGTTTTGCATCATCTTTCTTGCCCATTGCACCGTGATTGATTGTTGGTCCTTTGCCTGTGTTTTTGCTTTGGGTAGAGCCGGGAGACGAGTACGTGATCGAGGAACCCATTGAGTACGCTTACGAGGATCAAGCTTTCATCAACTCGGAGAACTTTGCAGGCAAGATGACCATACCCTCGAAATCACTTCTATCTTTGCTTGCTAGTTGTTCGCTCTATTGCTTTGCTGCGATACCTACCACTTGCTATATCAAGCCTCCCATATTACCATGTCAAGCCTCGAACCCACCTTTCCTAGCAAACCATTGTCTGGCTATGTTACCGCTTTGCTCAGCCCCTCTTATAGCGTTGCTAGTTGCAGGTGAAGATGGAGTTTGTTCCATGTTGGAACATGGTTATTTGTTGGGATATCATTATTATATCTTGTTTACTTTAATGCATCTATATACTTGGTAAAGGGTGAAAGGCTCGGCCTTATGCCTGGTGTTTTGTTCCACTCTTGCCGCCCTAGTTTCCGTCATACTGGTGTTATGTTCCTTGATTTTGCGTTCCTTACGCGGTTGGGTATTATGGGAACCTCTTGACAGTTCGCTTTGAATATAACTCCTCCAACAAGGCCCAACCTTGGTTTTACCATTTGCCTACCTACCACCATATACCTTCCCTTGGGTTCTGAATACTCAAGGGTCATCTTTATTTTAACGCCCCCCTGGGCCAGTGCTCCTCCTTGTGTTGGTCCGAAACGGGCAGCCTACGGGGCCACCTCGGGGCAACTCGAGGGTTGGTTTTACTCGTAGCTTGACCTATCCGGTGTGCCATGAGAACGAGATACGTGCGACTCCTATCAGGATTTGTCGGCACATCGGGCAGCTTTGCTGGTCTTGTTTTACCATTGTCGAAATGTCTTGTAATCGGGATTCTGAGTCTGATCGGGTCATCCTGGGAGAAGGAATATCCTTCGTTGACCGTGAGAGCTTGCGATGGGCTAAGTTGGGACACCCCTGCAGGGTTATGAACTTTTGAAAGCCGTGCCTGTGGTTATGGGAAGATGGGAATTTGTTAATATCCGGTTTTAGAGAACTTGACACTTAATCTAATTAAAATGAATCAACCGCGTGTGTAGCCGTGATGGTCTGTTTTCGCGGAGTCCGGGAAGAGAACACGATCTCGTGTTATGCTTGAACGTAAGTACTTTCATGATCACTTTTTGATCTTTATAGCTTCTCGATCGTGCTTTACTTCTCTTCTCGCTCTCATTTGCGTAAGTTAACCACATATATGCTACTGCTTGCTGCAGCTCCACCTCACTACCCCTTTCCTACCTTAAGCTTAAATAGTCTTGATCGCGAGGGTGTGAGATTGCTGAGTCCCCGTGACTCACAGATTACTTCAAAACAGATGCAGGTGCCGATGATGCTAGTGCAGGGGACGCGACCGAACTCAAGTGGGAGTTCGATGAGGATTCGGGACGTTACTATCTGTCTTTTCGGGACGATTAGTAGAGGAGCCCAGTTGGGGCGATCGGGGATCTAGCATTTGGGATTGTCTTTCTTTATTTGGTTCCGTAGTCAGACCTTGATTGTATTCTGAATGATGTAATGCTATATTTATGTATTGTCTGAAGTGGCGATTGTAAGCCAACTCTTTATCCCTTTCTTATTCAGTACATGGGATATTTAAAGATTACCCCTCTTGCGACATGCCTACCATGCGGTTATGCCTCTAAGTCGTGCCCCGACACGTGGGAGATATAGCCGGATTGTGGGTGTTACAAGTTGGTAATCAGAGCCTTCCCCGACTTAGGAGCCCGCTGCTTGATCGAATCGCTGATGTTGTTGAGTCTACAAAATGTTTTGAGTCTTATAGGATTATATATATCAGAGAGTATGATTCTTTTTACTCCTCAGTCCCTTCGTCGCTCTGGTGAGGCCTCCTGACGTAGAGTTTTGACTCTTCTCTTCTCAAATTTCACGATTTTTTTTATGATCACGCGGGTATCTTGGAATCATTTTGATGGTTTTGTGATGAGAACATTGTTCTTGGTGCCTCCTGACATTTAGGGGTTGTGGCAGTGTCCCGGGGAGTTGAGCTCCGAGGTGTTGTCGTCACAATTTTATCGTTGTAGTTCTGGAATACCCGAGTTCACCGACATCGAGAATCTCCTTTATGCAGTTGTTGGTGAGATAACCTCGACGCCACCTAGTATTGGGGAGGGAGTTCGTGAGTATTGACATAACTCGTATAACGGATGCTTTTCGAAGGTTGAGGTAAATGATTTCCGAAGGTTTCTTGGTTATGTGTTAAAGGATGGATACAGCTGGATGTAGGATTTGCTAGTTTTGGGTGAGTTATTATGGTCCCCTTGTATCCCCAACACCTGATTGCATAACCAGAAAGTTTCGGGAGTTTCATAGGTGGGAATTCATGCAGCTCTAGTATTTCTTTCCGCAGATATTTGGTTTGTGATTGGGTAATCCTTACCAATTATTTGTTCATATCCGTACCTTGTTGTTTTATTCATCTACCTTTATCTAAGTGGCTTCTCAATTTATGGAAGTGTGATGATTTACTTTGGAATTCATTCGTTCATTCTTGTTCGAATGTTAAGGCTATATGTTGCAATTTCGATCCATTGATTCAGCTTGAATATATGTCTTTCAAGATGCTAACGGATGTCAACCTCTTCAGGATGGCTCCTCCAATGCATCAGAATACGGAACCTCCGCTACCACCTCCACCTCCGGAGGCATGGCAAGCTGTCATGGCCACCACCAACGCCAACACTCGGATGCTTTTGCAACTCTTGCAAGAGCGTAACCAAGGAAATCAAGGCCAAGGCAACAATCAAGCTCAGTTTGCTACCCTCAACCAGTTCCTCGCAAACCAGCCGAAGTCTTTCAGTAACTGTGTCGAGGCCACAGACGCCAACGACTAGCTCGTGGATATCTGCAAATATTTTGAGTGTAGTAATGTCAGGCCTGAGGACTTTGTCAAGTTTGCTTCGTTTCAACTCAAAGACCAAGCTGCTTAGTGGTATCAACAATACAAAGATTCCAGAGGAGGTCGTGTGATTACCTGGGATGATTTCCGCCGAGACTTCAAAGCTCACCACATTCCTCAAAGTGTTGTTGAGAGTAAGCGTGAGGAGTTCCAAGACCTCAAGCAAGGCAGCATGTCTGTTTACCAATACAACATCATGTTTCAGAAGCTCGCTTGCTTCGCTAAACAAGACACCCCTTATGAGAAGAGCATGATTTATCAATTCAGAGGTGGCCTCAGAGATGATCTGCAACCAGCTCTCGTGCTTTTTGAGCCGACCAAGTATGATGAATTCTACAACATGGCACTAAAGCAAGAGGCCGCTCAGCTCAAGTGCGGTGCTTCTAAGAAGAGAGTCAGGGATGCAACTCAATCGTCTTCTTCAACTCAAGTGGCAGCTAAGCAACAGAAGTTCTGGTTGCCTCCTCCTCCTCTGTTCCATCAGCCTTATCAGCAGAAGAGTAAAAGTGGCAATGGATCTTCCCACCCACCCAACCCAGGCTATCAGAACAAAGCTCCCTCTCATGCTCCAAGGTCAAGTGCTCCTTATCACCGTCCACTCTCAGAGGTTACTTGCAACAAGTGTCAGCAGAAAGGGCACTATGCAAACAAATGCTTCAACCAAAGGCGCCTTCCACCTCCTCCTCCTCCTGTGAGATCTGCCAGCAATGCAGTGGTCAAGCATAATCCCAAGCATGCCAAGGTCAACATGATGAACGCAGCTCAGGAAGAGGACTCTTCAGAAGTGATCATGGGTAACCTTCCAGTTAACTCCATTCCTGGTAAAGTTCTTTTTGATACTGGTGCATCGCATTGTTTCATGTCAAGACAATTTTTTCCCAAGAATGAATTCACTTCTTCTCATTTGGGCAAATCCATGGATATCGTTTCTCCGGGTAAACGGTTGAGTGCCAGTTTGGTGGTTCCGGATGTTTCTATCAGGATGGGAGACTATAGATTTCTGTCTTCACCAATGGTCCTTGGTGACTCGGATATTGATCTAATTCTCGGGATGGACTGGCTTTCTAAGCACAAGGCTCAGATTGATTGTGCTGCCAGGCAGATTCAATTGACACACTCGTCTGAGGATGTGATCATCTATGCCACTCATGATGATACCATTCAACTGTTTTCTCTCAATGAGAAGGGCGAGTTGAATGCCATCTCTCAGATTCCAGTTGTCGGTGTCAAAACCGGCGGATCTCGGGTAGGGGGTCCCGAACTGTGCGTCTAGGCCGGATGGTAACAGGAGGAAAGGGACACGAAGTTTTACCCAGGTTCGGGCCCTCTCGATGGAGGTAAAACTCTATGTCCTACTTGATTAATATTGATGATATGGGTAGTACAAGAGTAGATCTACCACGAGATCGAAGAGGCTAAACCCTAGAAGCTAGCCTATGGTATCATTATTGTTCTACGGACTAAAACCTCCGGTTTATATAGACACCAGAGAGGGTTAGGGTTACACAAAGTCGGTTACAATGGTAGGAGATCTACATATCCGTATCACCAAGCTTGCCTTCCACGCCAAGGAAAGTCCCTTCCGGACACGGGACGAAGTCTTCAATCTTGTATCTTCATAGTCCAGGAGTCCGGCTGAAGGTATAGTCCGGCCATCCGGACACCCCCTAATCCAGGACTCCCTCAGTAGCCCCCGAACCAGGCTTCAATAATGATGAGTCCGGCGCGCAGATTGTCTTCGGCATTTGCAAGGCGGTTTCTCCTCCAAATTCCGTGTACCTGTTGAATAAAGTCCAGTTTCTTGTAGATGTTGCGCTCCTTGGCTTCTACGCCCAATAATGGCCGCTTCCCACGTGTCAAACGAATATGAAAAGTCTGAGTGTTTTTACATTCACACCCCTAGCCGCGTAAATGAGCTGACCTATTTAAGGGGACGAGGATTTAGATCCAAACCACATCTTCCCCCCTTCGCGAGTGTTCATCAGAGCGCATCCGACAAAGGTCCATTCCACCATGGCCAGCCGTCGCGACTCCTCCTCTCGCCCTTCCAGCCCTCAGCCTGGATACTGGGAGAGATGCTCCATCCCGCATAGCGAGCTAGTGACGCTCCAGACCAAGGGATTTCTCCCCCCGGCCTATATGGTCCCGGTTCGAGCCAGCCTTGCCATCTATAATGGCGGAGAGCAAGCGGAGAGTGCCTCTAATCCCTCCAAAGGAGAGCGGGTGTGCCTCATCCCTTATTTAATAAGGGGGCTTGGATTTCCAATCCATCCATTTCTTCGGGGGCTCCTGGAGTTCTATGGCCTCCAGCTACACAATCTCACGCCTGCCTCCGTATTGCATATCGCGGGCTTCGTAGCCCTCTGCGAGCTATTTTTTGGGTATCGAGGCTCATTTCGAGCTATGGAAAAGGTTATTCTGCCTTGTGCCCTGCTCTAAGGAGGGGTCAATGTATCAAGTGGGTGGAGCCGAAGTGTGGCGCATCGCCGGGACCGGATATCTGTCTGGAACCCCAAAGAAGGCGTCCGAAGACTGGCCCTTGGAATGGTTTTATATAGAAGATGTCCCGAGGCCGGATCCTGTCTGGATCGGCCTCCCTGAATTCGACAGTGCTCCCTTAAAGAAGCGCCTAAGCTGGCGTCCACGGAGCCCTCAGAGGGAAAGTGACAGGGACATCATTTACCTGATGGGCCGAATAAGATTGTTAGCCCATTCCGGACTAACCATGATCGGGGTTATGGCCGAATGCATTATGCGGGGGTGGAACCACTTCAGTATAGAAGTCACCCCATGTGGGACTTCAACGGGGAGGACGGCGCCACCCGCTACGGCCGTAAGGGGCCAGATTCAGCTGCCGCTCTACTAAAGATCTTGTCCACTTTGTATAAGGGAGAAGAGGAGGAATTTCTCCGCGTCAACCCACAGGGTGGATTCTCTATGCACAATCCCCCAAGCTGGGTAAGCGGTCGTATTTACTTGCCCATCCGTTTTGTATTCCCATTGTTAAATATTCAGTCTGACGATTTCAATGCAGGAACTGCGCCGAGCTGTTAAGGAAATAAGCAGCCCTCCTCCACAACCTGAGGACCCAGGACGGTCCCTCGACCCGGCCCCTCAAGAGGATCCGGACATATCTATGGAGCTGATTGATGGAGTGTTCCATCAATTGAGCAAGGAAAACGCCTTGGTGGCCATTACGGCCGATTACCCAGGGCTAATCCCGGCCTCCCAGGTAACTGAGATCGAAGTCTCAGTACCCCGAATAGGTGTCCGCCCTCTCGTGTTTTCAGTTTGCTGATTACAACCGAACTTTGCAGGGGAGGTTTTTAAAGCGGAAGGCCGAACCTGCGGCGACAAGCCAACGAGGGGCCGCAGGGCCCCATGGGCAGAAAATAAGTGCAGTCCGGACCGAGGCGTCAGCGCAAAGGTATGGCGCGCCCCCTTATCCCAGGTGTTATACCTTCGAGGCACATTGACACTCGTGCTTTCTTCAGGACAAGGAGACCTCGCCGGACTATATTCGGAGAGGCTGCCAATCGCGCCTCCACCAGCCAGGCTCCAAAGCCTAGCCCGAAGGCGGAGGCGAATGCAAGGCGCGCGCCAGACGCTCCTCCGACGGAGGATGTGGACGGGTTGTCTGCCACCAACTTTGAGGTGGAGAGTGCCATGAACCACAGGCGTTGCCGGACAATTCTTCGCAACGCTTGTTTCTCTCAAGGGGCATTAGATGCCTTCAACTCGGGAGATGCGTACCTCCGTGCCGCTCAAAATGATCAAGCCAGAGCCACGGAGCAATATGTAAAAGACATACGGGTAAGAAAATTTTGGTAATTATATATATATATATATATACCAGTAGCCCCCGAGACTTGAAACAGTTAGAATAACTGATTTAAGGATCATTTGTTATGCAGGTTCTTATAGAAAAGAATTCCCTACTGTCCAAGGAGTTGGAAGAGTGCAAAGCCCAACTTTAGGCCGCACTAGCCGCGGCAGGGGAGCCCAAGGAGACCCCCTCTGGTAATATACACTTCGAAAGATAAGTATTTTGCGAAGCACGACATGGGTGCGAATCTGACAAATGAAATTGCAGATGGCGCCAGATTGAATCCGGAAAGGCAACACCTCCTACGCTAGCTAAAGGCTGGTGAGAAGGTGCTGACAAAGGTGAGGCGGGAGAAGAATGATCTCCAATATGCCAACACCAAGCTGGGCGTCGAGCTGAAAGATGTTCGTGCCCAGCTGTCAGACTCCGTGAAGGAGAATCAGCGGCTTCGGCGTGGCATATTTAGTAAGTTCTTGAATGAACCTTTGAAAGAAAGTTCGGCGGGGAAGTCGACTAATAGAGCAATGTCTGTAGGTGTGCTAACAGGTCGTCCTGCAGAGGAGATGCCCGGTTCTACGGGTGACCTTCTTCCCGAGCTCTCGCAACTGCTCGATCGAGTTTGGCAGGCGATGCAAGGCGTCGCCCAGGCCCTGTGGCCATCCGTCTCCATGCCCGAAGGTCTTGGAGAGCTTGCGGAGAAGCTAAAGGGAGCACGGCGGCGCTTCCGATTGTGGAAGATATCGGCCTGCCGTCAAGGCGCTAGGGAGGCCTGGGCCTTGGTGAAGATGCGGTACGCAAAGGCTGACCCCAACCACATGGCCGAGGTCGGTCCTGTAGGGCCCAATGGGAAGGAGATCCCTGTAAGCTTAGTATATGGCCAAGTAGAGTTGGCCACAAAGTATTCCCAGCAGGACTGTAAATTAGACAGCCTGTTAGATGGTATTGAAGAGGAATACAATCAGTCAAAATGACTATGTAATTTAATTGACATTTATAATGCCTTCTAGCCGGATTGTAGATCATTTGTCATGGCCGACCTTTTCGCTTCAGCCTTGGGACCTGACAGTCCGGAGTGTCTCCGAATTCCCATGCGGTTATATAGGAACCGGGGAATGCATGGAGACCAGGCGTAGGGGTCATTAGTGCATGAATAGACAAGTGCCCGACTAGTTATGTTACATTACATGGTTAGTAAGAAACATCTTCCAGGGAGAATAGTTTCGTTAGGGGTTCCTTTCCCTGGGAGGCATGCCCTAAGGTGCATGTCCATGCTGCGAAAAGAAACGCAGGAAAAACATCTGGGGGCGTATAGATAAAAATGAAAAAAGATCATATTTAGTTCACCGACCGAATATTCCCTTAAGAACGCTAGCTTTCGGCTTCACCCAGTCTGAGGTACACGTCCGACTGATCCGGCAGTAACAATCGTAGAGGTGCTCCCTTTACCACCTAGCCGAACAATCGGGAACATAGGGGTAAGCACAAGAGCCAGGCAACCAAGCTTGGCCAAAACTTAAGTCATATCGATGCATATAATGGTGAATAAAAGGTACATGCGGAAGTGTGACACATGTGTTGGGCATGAAGCCCGTATGAATAAGCTTCTGTTTAAAGAAGCCCCCAGGTTTAATGAGCGCGGATAGCGCGTCACTTTATGAGCCTTTAAAGGCTATAAGAGAGAGAGAGAGAGAGAAGAAGAGAAATGTAAGACAGAAAATATATAAAAAATGGACAGAGGAAGGAGACGAACACAGAGTCCGGCGCTAGGCATAGAATCTTCGGAGACGGGCTGCGTTCCATGGGTTCGACTCGAGTCGGTTATCCGATGCATCCCGCAGGCGGTACGCTCCACCAGTCAAGACTTGGTCAATTATGAAGGGACCTTCCCACTTGGGCTTGAGTTTGTCTTTTTTCTTGTCCGGTAGTCTTAGAACTAATTCGCCAACGTTGTAATTTTTGGCCCGTACTTCTTTGCTTTGGTATCTTCGAGCCTGCTGTTGATAGAATGCGGAACGGGCTTTTGCCATGTCACGCTCCTCCTCCAATGCGTCCAAGATGTCCTGCTGATCGAGCTCAGCTTCTCTTTCTTCGTACATGCGCACTCGAGGTGAGTCATGAATTATGTCGCAAGGCAAAACTGCCTCTGCGCCATACACCATAAAGAATGGTGTGTATCCGGTGGTACGATTCGGCATGGTCCGCAACCCCCAGAGTACGGAGTCGAGCTCCTCTACCCAGTGCGTGTTAGATTCCTTGAGGGACCGCACTAATCTGGGATTGATGCCGCTCATGATAAGACCATTTGCACGTTCGACCTGGCCGTTAGTTTGTGGGTGATAGACGGAAGCATAATCGAGCTTGATGCCCATGTTTTTACACCAGAGTTTTACCTCGTCGGCCGTGAAGTTCGTGCCGTTATCAGTGATGATGCTATGAGGGATGCCGTAACGGTGTACAACCCCGGATATAAAGTCTATCACCGGTCCGGATTCGGCCGTCTTAACAGGCTTGGCTTCTATCCATTTGGTGAACTTATCCACCATGACCAGTAAGTATTTTTGCTTGTGGGTTCCACCTTTAAGGGGTCCAACCATGTCAAGCCCCCAGACCGCGAAGGGCCAAGTAATGGGGATAGTTTGGAGGGCGGTGGGTGGCATATGGCTTTGGTTTGCAAAGAGCTGGCAACCGGTGCATCGTTGGACTAAGTCCTGAGCGTCTGCCCGGGCCGTCGGCCAATAAAAGCCTATACGGAAGGCCTTGCTTACAAGGGACCGAGCTGCAGCGTGATGACCTCCGAGTCCGGCATGAATTTCAGCCAGGAGGTTCCGCCCCTCCTCTTCAGAGATGCACCTTTGAAGGACTCCGGTAGTGCTTTTCTTATAAAGTTCTCCCTCATGGACTCTGTAGGCTTTGGATCGCCGCACTATGCAGCGTGCCTCATTTTGGTCCTCGGGGAGTTCCTGCCTAGTAAGGTAGGCGAGGAATGGTTCTGTCCACGGGGCGATGACGGCCATTATTACGTGGGCTGAAGGTGTTACTTCATTGGCAGAGCCTCCGATTGTGTCAGGATGTTCGGTGTCGGGCAGTGCGGTTGGGTCCGGGCTGTTATTGTTCGGCTCCCTTTCCCATACTATGGATGGCTTGAACAGCCTTTCCAAGAAGATGTTGGGGGGGACTACATCATGTTTTGCGCCGATGCGTGCCAGGACATCTGCCGCCAGATTATTTTCCTGGGCTATATGGTGAAATTCAAGCCCCTCGAACCAAGCTGACATTTTTAGGACGGCGTTGCGGTAAGCTGCCATTTTTGGATCCTTGGAATCGAAGTCTCCATTTGTCACACCCTCGATGCGACTATAGCTCCCACGTGTCGAGGCACGACTTAGAGACATAATCGCATTGAAGGCATATGTCGCAAGTTAGGCAATCTTCACAACATCCCATGTAATATAAATAATAAAGGGGAGATAACATAGTTGGCTTACACTCACCACGTCAATCAAGTACATAAATAACATTGCATCATCCAAACACTCATGGCCCGACTACAGCGCCAAAATAAAAGAGAACCCAACATGCGACACGGTCCCAAACACCCCCAACTGGGCGCCACTACTGATCATTTGGAAAGGAAACATAGTAACGTTGGGAGTCTCCGTCGAACTCCCACTTAAGCTCAAACGCGTCTCCTGGAGCGGAATCATCAGGCCCTACATCTGGTGTAATAGTAATCTGTGAGCCACAAGGACTCAGCAATCTCGCACCCTCGCGATCAAGACTATTTAAGCTTATAGGTAAGGCAAGGTAAATATATGTGGAGCTACAGCAAGCGACTAGCATATATGGTGGCTAACTTATTCGCAAAAGAGAGCGAGAAGAGGAGGTAAGGCACGAGCGGGAAACTAGAGAGCAACCTGCGCAAACATTACTCCAACACCGTGTCCACTTCCCGGACTCCGCCGAGAAGAGGCCATCACGGTAACACACTCAGTTGATTCATTTTAATTAATTAAGGTTCAAGTCATCTACAACCGGACATTTACAAATTCCCATCTGCACATAACCGCGGGCACGACTTTCGAAAGTTCAAAACCCTGCAGGGGAGTCCCAACTTAGCCCATGACAAGCTCTCACGGTCACCGAAGGAATAGACCTCCTCCCAAGACGTTTCGATCAGACTCGGTATCTCGGTTCTTCAAGACACTTCGACAGGTTAAAACAAATCCAGTAAAACCGCCCGAATGTGCCGACAAATCCCGATAGGAGCTGCACATATCTCTTTCTCAGGGCACACTCAGATTGTCTAAACTTCCGGTAGGCCAGCCCAGAGTTGCCCCTGGTAGCCACCGGCGGCTAACGGTTTGGACCAACACTCAGAGGAGCACTGGCCCGAGGGGTTAAAATAATGATGACCCTTGAGTCTGCAGAACCCAAGGGAAAGAAAAGGCTAGGTGGCAAATGGTAAAACCAAGGTTGGGCATTGCTGGAAAAGCTTTAATCAAGGCGAAGTATCAAGGGGTTCCCATTATAACCCAACCGCGTAAGAAACGCAAAATCCGGGAACATAACACCGATATGACGGAAACTAGGGCGGCAAGAGTGGAACAAAACACTAGGCGAGAGGCCGAGCCTTCCACCCTTTACCATGTATATAGATGCATTAATATAACATAGCAATATAATGATATCCCGACAAGTAAATAAATGTTCCAACAAGGAACGGCCTTCAATCTTCACGTGCAACTAGCAACGCTATAAGAGGGGCTGAGCAAAGCGGTAACATAGCCAATCAACGGTTTGCTAGGACATGGTGGGTTAGAGGTTTGACATGGCAATTTGGGAGGCTTGCAAGCAAGGGGTAGGCATCGTAGCATTGGCATAGCAAAAGAGCAAGCAAACTAGCATAGCAAAGATAGTAGTGATTTCGAGGGTATGATCATCTTGCCTGCACAGTTGTTAGAGTTGACTGGATCCTCGAAAGCAAACTCAACGGGCTCCTCGTTAGCGAACTCGTCTCCCGGCTCTACCCAAACAAGACAAACAAGCAACAAGGATACAATCAACCACGTGCAAGGATCAAGCAATATGATGCAATGATGATATGCTATGCGGGATGCGATGCGGGATGCAAATTGCAAGATATGACAGGAAATGCATGAACCTGGCCTCAACTTGGAAAACCAAGTGTGCCACTGGAAATATGAGATGAAATAGCTTGAAAACGATATAAAGAACGCCGGAATCGGAGTTACGGTTTGGAAATGGCAAGCGATTCAAAAATGACACCGGTCTGCGATTTACAACAAGTAGGCATCTAAATGCAACGAAAAGAACATGCTACAACACCCAAACATGACAACATAATACATGGCAGGGATGCACACAAGATGCTTAACAAAAGTCTAGCACTGAGCTATGGCCAATTCATCCATTAACAGGTTCGAACAAGCATGGCAAAAATGCATATGGCAAACAGATCTCAGATTTAGTGAAATCAACACTTGTCTGGAATTTCAGATCAGGTAGCCCTCTTCGGAGCAACAAAACTACATGCTACAGGATCTGATCATGGCAAAGTAAAGCATGGCATGGAGCTACTCAAGGAGCTTAACAAAAGTCCCTTAGTGACCTTGAGCCAAAAGGGATCAGAAAATACCATTGCAAGCACGTGAACATAGCAGAAACATAATCAGTTTTCAGACTTGATGAAAAACTGACACATGCTGAAATATAACTCAAGTAGGCATGTTTACGAGTTCGATGCACTCACTATGGTGCAAGTCATGGCAAGACAAGCATACATCCATCAAGAAGGCACAAAATAAAAGCTAGACATGGCAAGATCAATAACATAGCATGCACGGATCAACTACAACATCATCGGCAAAATTGCAAACAAGTTGACAATCTGCCCGGATTCACAAAGTAGCAAAAGTAGAGCTCGATTGAGTCAAGCTAGAGTGCTCCATAATTGCAAACAAAGACATGGATGGATAGAACACTACAATATTAACAAAACATCCTTACTGATCATCCTCAAAAGAGGCACGGATCACTAGGAAACAACATGAACATATGGCATCATGAGATAAACAGCTGCAGGACTTAGTGAAATTACTAAGTCCCTGAAAACAGACTTAGCAAGTGCACCACTTTGCAAGTTTGCACAAGTCACCACACACACCACAAAAATACATGGGTTGCACCTCTGGAAAGATGACAAAACCCTTAACAAAACACGTGTAGAGCATCAGGGCATATCATGCACACATTAATCATGGCAAAAATGACAAAAACCTAAATGGAGCTGCAGATCTGACAATTAACTCAAGTAGCCCTCTTCTAACAGAATTTCGGGCATCAAGATGAACTCAAATGAAAATGATACAATGGAATGAAATGATGTACTCTCTAAGATGAACATTTTGATATGTTATATGCATGAATCGAAGCTACGGATGCAAAGTTACGAGGTCACGAACAGGGGCACTTGGATCTGCAATTTTTGGACTTGGAGAAAAAAATCAACCTCTAGGGTTACTGTTCACGCTAGATCTAGATCGGGGCACGGAAATCGAGGAACGACGGCCGGAGCTACTGCTCACGTCGGAGCTCGACGGAGAGGGAGAAGATGGCCGGGGCGGCGAGGGTGGCCGCGGGGGCGGCGCTCGGCGTGGAGGGAGTCGGCGGCCGCGGCGGCCTGGGACGGCGCCGGCG